>NC_137434.1:32641631-32736631 GCF_964374335.1 Astatotilapia calliptera | reverse complement strand
GTCCAAACAGGTGAGGTGTAATTGTATTATGAGCCATAGTGCTTGGTCTGTTTGTCCGATGTCAATCAATTGCAGTTAGAGGCTACATTAATTTCCCCTCTGTAAGCACTTATTGAAATTATCTGAGCACATTACAAGTACATATTTGCTTACTCTGTATGCTCAAATGTGACCCGTTATAGCCAACAGAAAAAAAGCGGAGGCCTGAAAAACAGGTGGGGGTCCTCCACCACCACCACTCACAGAGGCTGAGCAGTTGGCTTCCACATTTGTGATAATGTTGGCAGCATCACATATGATCTTCACAGTGCAGAGAACACAAATTAGCATCCATTATTATAATGAAATAATTTGTTAGTTTGAAATGCTACAGGGAACTATGTACCTGCACATTAATGCTGTGGAAAGACTTCCTGTTCACATAGTCTCCTTCATTTACTGATTCAATGATTGGAATGTGAGTGCCATCTATACAGCCAATCACGCCTGGGAACCGTGAGAATAAATGTGCAATTTAAGTAGTAGTTCAAATATCACCACATCATGAATTAAGTTTTGTTCATCCTGATACCTGCAATTTTGTGGAATCCCTCTTTGATAAATCTTGTGGGTCTATGACCGGGGAACACCACAAACGAGTACAGGAGACGTTTCAGTGCAACTGTAACATTCCTGACTGCCCGACAGACGGTAGCCTTGGAAACGTGCTCAGCGTCACCAATATTATACAGAAAGCTCCCGTTTGCAAAAAACTGAAGTGCAATACAAATAATATGCACAGAACTGAGAGGATGTCCGCGATGTGTCACATGAGCAATATTAGGCCTGAGGATGTTATTCAAATAAATTATAGATTGTGCTGAAAAACGGTAACGTTCACACAGGAAATCATCAGGAAATGATAAAATGTCCAAACGCGCTCTGATCACTCTCTCCCGGCAGAGAGCTCTGCGGAGAATTTGGGCTTCAACATCTACTGGCTCTTCAAGGAAGGAGCACGCCATGTCTGACACTTCCTACTGTCAGGTTTCTGACAAAGAGGCGGAGAAGGTGAGGGTTAGTTGAAGTAAACCTGCTAGGGGGCAGGTTAGCTTCACGGAGTGTGTCGTCATAGTAACTCACTCAGAATTAATCTGAACTCGCTTTGTGAAACCGAAAACCCAGAGTTTTCGTTATCTCAGGGTATACTTACTCAGAGTTTGCTCTAAACCGGCTTCCTGAAATAGGGCCCAGGCGACGAAGGCTGTCCCAATTCGTTGACAAATGTGTCCTTCATTTCCCCGAATTTGAAGGATGGGTCGGGTGTGTCCTTCGTGGCCCACCATATCCCAGAAGTCATAGCGCGGCCCAGCCAAATTTCAGCTGCCAACAATGGCGGCCGCTACTGAGTTTTAAAATTACTCTTACTTTTAACATATTTTCAGGCGAGAAAGTAGCTGTGTAAACTACAAATATCTGCTTGGTTTATCAAGACATCGCATATTTGCAAAAGTGTGCCGACATTTTTGGAGACGTCTGTTACCCACCCGCTTGATAGCAAGCCGGGGGGTTCAATGGTCACTCGAGGCAGCGAGAGTAGCGGACTCCCAGCTTCATCGTTTTCAGACCCCCGCTCTTTCGCTAAACATGATATTTAAGTCACTCGGATAACTTAAAATTTTAATTTTTTACCCTTTTTCGGTGTTTTGTTTGTTCGTGAGTAAATCGGTTTGGCTGAGATCAAAGTTATTAGATTAAATAAAACTTTATTAATCCATCGGGTGGGTTCCTCCGGGATTTTCACACAGCTGAATAAACGTCAAACAGAAAACTGATTAAACAGAAGTGTGAGACGATCGAGAATTTACTCCAGTGTCCCGTTATATTTTGGATAGCAAGGAGTAGATGGCCGAGTTTATTAAACTCCACCTACACAGCGGTGACGCAAATCTGAAAGTGAGACCATCACATTTCACAGCCTCGCACTTCCGGCCATTTCGGTCTTCGAAGGACCCGGCCCACGTAGACTGCGAAGGCCGGGTTCTCAGGAGGATGCAGCTGACGTTTTGGGACATAGCTTACGACTGTCAAAGTAAAACAGGAAACCTAACACAGAGATAAGGACTGTCAAAGTAAAACAGGAAACCCAACACAGGTCACAGACTGTCAAAGTAAAACAGGAAACCCAACACAGGTCACAGACTGTCAAAGTAAAACAGGAAACCCAACACAGAGATGCGGACTTGACAGGGAGACATGACTGAGGGAGGGAGTAGCACCGATCTGTCACCTTAAGAAGTGACAGGAACGCAGAGATAATGAGCAGCAGGTGAACAGATTACGAGCAGGTGCGTGGGCCAAAGGCAGGAATCCATAATGAGTTCCACCCAGGCAGAGAGGAGCGCCAAGTCCCACGGTCGTGTCTGAAGATTGCTTACAAGGACTCTCTGTCAGGTTTACCGACAGGCAGAAAAACAGGACTCAGTCACAAAGACAGTGAGTTTATTTACAGGTGAGCAAGACGCAATAATAGTACCCAAATATGATGTCCACAGCGGTGTTAATCCCAGCTCCCAGTGCAGCAATCCAACACCCAGCCTCTCTCCACAGCGTCTCCCGAAATGTTTCCAAAACTGCTCCACAGGTTTCCTGGACAGATAGGCAAACACAGGCAAGTATCCTCCAAAAACTAAACTGTCTTTAAGTCACAGCCCAGAGACCATCCTGGTCTGTTTACACCACAGGTGTCAAACTCCAGGGCCCTGTTTCAGGAAGCCGGTTTGGAAAACTCAGAGTGAAAAACGACACTCACGGTTGAGTAACCCCGAACTGTCCAACTCGGAATATTCCGTTTCAGAAAGGCTGATAACAATTAGTTCAATCAACGCGGAGTTGCTTTAACCCCAAGTGAAGCGCGCGGACGAGGATACATAAAGCCCTGATAAGCGGAGCACAGATTAAGCGAGTCACCATGGAGACGGAGGGAAAGAAGGCGCGGTCAATGTATTTTACAGCGCTTGAGGCCGAAATGCTGATGGCAGCATATGCCGATAACATGCAAATTCCGCGGAAAAAAGTAACACAGCCTCAGCTGCAAAAGAAAGTGAGCATGCATGGCAAAACATAGCCGACAGAGTCAATGCGTGAGTGTTAATTTAAACATTGATCTAGGGATTTCCACCCATTTAACACGTTATTTTATCATATGTTATTTTATTTGTTATTTTATACATTTTATTTTGTGATGTGATGTGAGCGCAGGTGCAACCCAACAGGCCCCAAACGTTCCTGGCAGCAAGTAAAAATGAAATATAAAAATATAGTCCAAACAGGTAAGGTGTAATTGTATTATGAGCCATAGTGCTTGGTCTGTTTGTCCGATGTAAATCAATTGCAGTTAGAGGCTACATTAATTTTCTGTCTGTAAGCACTTATTGAAATTATCTGAGCACATTACAAGTACATATTTGCTTACTCTGTATGCAGTTGGCCCTCAGCCAAAACAGTGGGCGCCCTGTGGCCGAAGGCATCTCTGCGGGGACATCCTCTGAGGCAATAACCCCGCAAGACACAAGTGCCTACATAGGGGGTGAATTCAAAATAATACATGATGTGCATACATCCTTTCTTCACAGTCACCTTTGCAGTGCTGCTCATTCATTTGATAAACTCTTTACCATAATGGATTATTTTGTAGTGAAGTTATTTTCCTACTGATTTTGCCTTCCCTCAGTCTTGGTTGTCTTTGAGAGCATAATGACAATGAAGTGTAAGGTGCTTGGTATGTTTGTTAATTGCCATTTGGTCCCTTGTAAGTTATAAGTGACCTGTATAAACCTCATATTCTATCAGTTGATGGTGGTGGTGTACTGCATCTGGTGCAGCCTCCTGTTGAGCCAGACCAACATGCAGTTGTGAGTAATACTCCACAGATTAGATGAGTTTACAGTAGAACAGCAATGTTGTTTATTTCTTTACTACACGAAAATAATGAAGAAACATTGACAGCTGTTACAGAGGAGGAAGCAACAGAGACACTTTATGAGGTTTACATCTTTTAATACTTTGTGTACAGGAAACACAGGCGACCAATAAAGCCAGTTGAACAAAAAATCTGTTTATTCTTCTTTCAACATGTTGAGGTGATGGGTCAAAAGAAATGATTGTGACATATGGTGTCTCTGACTGCTCTTCCATCTTGTATGTCCGTGGGAGGGTCAGGATGTTCATGGTTTGGATCACTGCTGATGTTTGGTTCAGAAGGACAGTGTTCTCCTCTAATTGTGGCAATGTTGTGAAGAATCACACATGCCACAATAATGTCACATGCCCTTTCTGGGGTGACCCTGAGCCTTTGCAGGCACTGGAACCGGGCCTTAAGCATTCCGATAGTCATTTCAACTCTGGCTCTTGTCCTGCAATTAGCCAGATTATGTCGCTGCTGTGGGCCCGGTTCAGGGTCAGGGTAAGGGGTAAGCAAATAGGGTAAACATGGATACCCCCTATCACCAAGCAAGTAGCCAGTGAACTCTCCTAAGACAGAAGGATACACTTCAGTTCAAATGTCCCTGAAGCAATTGGTCTTTATATATTTTAAAGTATTTTCAACTCACCATGTCCAAATTTTGTGCTCAGTGTACATTCACGGAATATTTGTGAGTCATGGACAGAGCCTGGCCACTTGGCTTCCACATTTGTGATAATGTTGGCAGCATCACATATGATCTTCACAGTGCAGAGAACACAAATTAGCATCCATTACTATAATGAAATAATTTGTTAGTTTGACATGCTACAGGGAACTATGTACCTGTACATTAATGCTGTGGAAAGACTTCCTGTTCACATAGTCTCCTTCATTTACTGAAGGAGCAATGATTGGAATGTGAGTACCATCCATACAGCCAATCACGCCTGGGAACCCTGAAAATAAATGTAAAATTTAAGTAGTAGTTCAAGTATCACCACATCATAAATTAAGTTTTGTTCATCCTGATACCTGCAATTTTGTGGCATCCCTCTTTGATAAATCTTGTGGGTCTATGACCGGGGAACACCACAGACGAGTACAGGAGACGTTTCAGTGCAACTGTAACATTCCTGACTGCCCGACAGACGGTAGCCTTGGAAACGTGCTCAGCGTCACCAATATTATACAGAAAGCTCCCGTTTGCAAAAAACCGAAGTGCAATACAAATAATATGTACAGAACTGAGAGCATGTCCGCGATGTGTCACATGCGTAATATATGGCCTGAGGATGTTATCCAAATAAATTATAGATTGTGCTGAGAAACGGCAACGTTCGCACAGGAAATCATCAGGTAATGATAAGATGTCCAGACGCGCTCGAATCACTCTCTCCCGGCGGAGAGCTCTGCGGAGAATTTGGGCTTCGATATCTACCGGCTCTTCAAGGAAGGGACACGCCATGTCTGAGACTTCCTACTGTCAGGTTTCCGACAAAGGGGCGGAGACAGTCAGGGTTAGTTGTGGTAAACCTGCTAGGGGGCAGGTTAGCTTCACGGCGTGTGTCGTCATAGTGACTCACTCAGGCTGCAGCTGAACTCGCTTTGTGAAACCGAAAACCCAGAGTTTTCGTTAACTCAGGGTATACTTACTCAGTTTTTCCACTAAACCGGCTTCCTGAAACAGGGCCCAGGCCTCGAGGGCCTGGAGGTTTCAGATGCATCCTTGATCCAACACAGCTGATTTAAATGGCTAAATGACCTCCTCAACATGTCTTGCAGTTCTCCAGAGGCCTGCTAGTGAACTAATCATTTGATTCAGGTGTGTTGACCCAGGGTGTTATCTAAAACGTGCAGGACACCGGCCCTCGAGGCCTGGAGCTCGATACCCCTTGTATACACAGAGCGGTGCAGCACCAAAGCCAGGAAGATCCCTCCCAGCCCGACAAGACTCTCCTCACTGTTGGGGTCACGGACTGGACTCTCTACACACCACCTCACATGAATTTAATAACAAAATAAAGCACTTCAGTAATGCACCCGCAGCTGTTTTCAACTGTTTGCTGTCAAAGCAGCACATCTTTTTAATTTTAGGTTCTTCTTGTATTTTTAACGGTCAGAATTGCACAGCAATAAGCATTTCACTGCATGTCGTACTGTGTGTGATTGTGTATGTGACAAATGAAATGTGACATAGACAGAGGAGGGAGGGGTAGAAATGGCAGGTCAGAGGGACCACGACTTCTCACAGGCTGCTCAGCAGATCCAGCTGCAGGGCGAAGACCACACGCAGTGTTTTAATGTAACTATGAATCTCCTAAGTACAAATATTACAACCTTCCTACAAGGTGACCAGTTGGACCCTCACAAACCTCTCCATTGCTTATTGGACTAGAATAACACAGAGTAGCTGAAACTGGCTGCAAACCTGTTGTGCCTCCTACATGGCAGTTGTTTTGGGATCTGTGACTAATACCTTGCCTCTCTGCCAAACAAGAACATTTACGAAGTGTCATGTCTTAGTGCGGAGGTCAAACACGGTGGGGCCAACAACAGTGGTTGAATATGCATTAGACAAATATCTGAAATATGCTGTTTTGTGAAGTAATCACAAAACTCAATACAAATGGCAGTACTGCACCTCTGGACTGTGTGGTTTAATTTTCCAACCAGGCCATTTGTTTCGGGATAAGAGGGCGAGGTGTCAGAAACTGCCTCCAAAACCAGCTCGCCTGACGGTAAAGAGACGCCAAGTCACGTCTGCAGGTGATCAAACATCTGCCAGAATAAACACGACCTTCACAGACACCAGGACACTCGGACCGGCTGCTCACCTGCACATCACCTTCCTGCTTCAGCTTCTTCTTGTTGTCTGAAAGCAGTTTGAGATCATCTCCTTTGGTTTCCTCTGACACAAACATCTATTTTTTATATTTTTAAATATTTAAACATTTTTATTTTTCTATATTTTCATTTTTAAAGTGTACCTGAGCAGCTGCAGTTGCACAGTCTGACCACTGGAGAGCTCTGCTCTCTTCCTCTTGTGTTCACTGTGAGCAGCTCAAAGTCCTGCTGGATGTCTACTGCCCTGCAGTGGCCGCTTCATTTGAACATCTGGATCAGGTTTAATAAACTAAGAACTTCCAGAAATGCCAAGGAGAGCTCGGTGGGCTCTGAGCATGCTCACAGCGAGTTTTCAGTGATTCACCATGGCAACAGGTAAACACAGAGCAGAACGCCCATTTTAATCTGGAGGAACGTGACTGTGAGTCATCTCGCTCCCTCATAATGCAGAATAAACCGACCTGCAGCTGGTGGAGTCGTGACAGAGCTTAGATCACGCACGTTATTGATTTACAATCAACTCAAACTGACCTCAGGTGCAGGTCAGAGGTCAGCCTGAACAGAACCCTGAGAAACCTGAGCGAGATGGTCTGCTGGGGGGAGGTACTCCTCGCCAATTGGAGTAGGTGTCTCCTCTGAGAGGAGCTCGAGCTGCTGAAGCCGAGGCAGGTGTGAGCACGTCTGATGTTGAAGGTGAGCTGCCCAGACCATTACGAAGGTCACCACAGGTAACAGGAAGGGTTTCTCAGCTTTGATGCTGAGGTGGAGTCTGCCGGGTTACACCCACACCTGCTTCTCTATCAGACTCAGGAGAAGTTCAGGGACAATCCGAGCGTTTCCAGCACGGAGGAGCTCCACGACACTCTGAGATCGTCACACTGACATCTGGATCCACAACCAGGAACTCCTGGATCTTTCTTTAAGAGTAGGCCGGACCCTAATTTATAGCTGGGTTCAAATATCTCTGTTTTATTTTAGGTCTCGTCTAAAACTGAGAAGCACATGAAGCTAGTACACATTCACTCTCAGAGACGCGAAGCACTCGCAGAAATCAAATATCAATAATAAATGCATATGATTATTTTTATAAACAGTGATGATGATGAGATACATAACCAGGTTTCTGGTGCAGCACAGCTACGTGCACACTCACTAAAGGTGGTAACTGTAAATAACCAGCCCCCCAGGTGCTCGCTGACCTTGCACATCCTTGTGAAGGACGGTATATATCTCTTATTAAGTTTTACAGACATCCCAGTTCCTGTACATGACCCCGTCACAGCCATCATCCTGCTTGTTTTATTTAAATCAGTTCACTCACTGCATATAATGTTCTCTGTCCTTCTGCACAGTCGAGGAGCGTGTCAGGACACCTTTGTAAAATAAAGGACTTTTTATATCGAGCTTGTGGTGCAGCGTATACTCAAAGCAAATACGTTTCTGTGAACGCGTCCTCCAAAAACATGAAGCAATGACGAGCTGTCCCGATGAGTCCCGCGGAGTCTGCGGAGCAGGCAGTGGGATTTCCAGGTTCCATTGTGATATTGAAGCTTTCGACTGTGTTTTGGGAAGTCAGCGCGATCAGAGCCGACTGACCCAGCTGCAAAAATTTTACCATTTCAATCTCATTGGATATTCAGTTCTGGATATTCAGTTGGTGCCAAATGCAGCGATCTGACTGGCCAGATGTTTTTGTATACTTGTTTTGGGTCTGAACAAACTGATCGAGAGCAGACAGAAATGATTAACACTGTCCTGTCACTGTGTGACGAGCGTCAGACCGAAGCAGAACCTGGGGAACGCTCACCCGACGAGCTCTGATGATGTCACCGAGCCGTTGTTCCAGGTGTTCATGAAGAAGATCCAGATCAGCAGGTGAAAGGTCAGACCTTCAGGAAGTCCTCTCCTAGTGTTGACATCAGATCAGTGATCGCCGACTGTTGCGTTGGCTGCAGCTCGGGTGGTGGAGCAGGTCACCTGCTAAGTGGAAGGTTGGTGGTTTGATCCCCACCTGCACGCTGGTGTGAATGAGCGAGTGCTCAGCGCTATAGAACAGCCGGTCAGTTTACCAAAGCTTTATCCTGATGAGCCGTGGTTACCATGGTAACGGTGACAGGTGAGTTTATTTAAACACTCAGGAAGGTTCTTTCAAAGGTTTATTACAAAACGCAAGACAAACATGTCAACTGGTTTATTCTATCAGCAAACACGACACAATGAACGACCTATCAGCAGGCGGCGCTGCAAACCCAACAAACCAACACAACATGGATCTAAGAGCACCGCGGACAGAGGAAAACGGCGGCTTCAAGCCCCAAAACAAACCAGAACATGGAGGCGGACGGGGCGGGGGAGGAGCCTTGTTTTCTACAGAACGCCACCGCCGCCTGCACACACTCATAAATAGATCAGAATTAAATTAAATCCAATCGATTCAAACAGTAAAAGTCTCAAAGTGTCAATAAGCAGGAAACAGAATGTGTGTGTGTGGGGGGGGGGGGGTCAGGCGCACTCCACAGGCTTTTATTTTGGAGAGTCCATCAGAATCCTGATGAATAAAACAAACATCTGCAGGATTTTTTTTTTTTTTTTTAAAGCATCTTAGATCGATCAGTCCCACTGATCACCGAGTCTCAGATTCACCAGTAAGTTTGGGAAATTTTTTTTTTTTTTTTACACTCAAACTCTTTTTCCTTTTCCTAATCAGACCAATCCGCCTACTTCCGATCAGACCGGATGCTCTGATCAGTCCACCTCAGATCGGACTGATCTGATCAATGAACCACATCGGTAAGACGTCAACTCAAGTCCAAAATCAGAAATACAAACCAGCCCAACCGGACGTCTCCTCCGATTGGTCACAGGGACTCTCCTCCGGCTGAGCGAACCAGATTTGACCAACAGCTTCAGACCGTCAGTGACACTAAAGCAGATGGTTGTTTCAGATACTCTGAGCAATCAAAGACTGATCGGATTGATCAGTTCGAGCGCCGACCAACAAAAACTCTCAACCTTCACATTCGTTCATTATTCTTCCATATCTGAATTTTAGTTTTTGGATTTTGCCTCTGCACACCTGAGATCAGCAGAGGTCACCTGACCATCAGCCTCAGAGTTCAGGTGACCTGCTCCGAGCACGCTCTGGCGGCCAAAACGCTTCGTGTTCAGACGTGGTTCCGATCTTCAGGCGCTCTGGGCAGAGCTGAAACCTGAGATCTGATCTTTGACGTCTGCGCAAGGTTAAGAATCGTTTCTCTGCTTCCAATCAACTGCTCTCAATCTCTGAGTTCAGGTCGAGAATGTGGACAGGTCCGTCTGAGTGTGCAGGTCTGATTTTACTTGAAGCATCTTGGAGGATCACCATCTGCGTTTATGTGTCACCAACTTCCTGAAAACAGCTGACTGGGTGGAAGTCAGGAACAAACCAAACTGATTTGGAGACTTTTACTTTGAAAACCATTTCCTGGTGTTGATGATGAAGATGAAGCTACAGGATAGCGATGGGCAGGGCTACTTCAAATTGTTTGTGGTAAAGTTTAAATATGGGTTCTATATTACATCAAATTCACAAATAAGTAGTACAGTCTGACCTTCGACCTCTGACACCAGCAAACATGACTGACCAGTTGGGGGTTACGTGCTAAAATGAAGGAAAAAAAAAGTGTGGAAGGTGAAACGCAGCAGACCAATCAGAATGCAGCGCTAGGAAGAACCTCAGCCAATCAGGTTACTCAAAGGGGATTGGGTGGGGCTGTCTGACAGTAAGGGAACAACGATGGAGATGAACAGAGGCAGAAAATGCATCAGAGGAGACGCAGGAAGTAAGCGAGGAGTTGATTACCGATTAATCCAAGCTCCAATATTATGATCGGAAGAGAAAAATAATCATTGATTATTCAATCGGCTTAAGATCAATTTAGAAAACTTCTGATCGGACGAACCACCTTCACTGATCAATAATCTGTTTGTTGGCCGTGTGTGGAGATCAAAGGTGGTGAATACAGTCTGATGGACGACCAAAACAACCGATCGGCTCTGATTGATCAGAATGATTGATCACTAACAGTTTGGAAATTGAACCTGCAGGTATGATTATGTCAGGACTCCCATGCTGCTCTGCATGACTCTAGCCTCTCTGCTCCAGGTGGCCTATAGGAAACAGGACTGTGGAGTAGGCAGGATGAAGAGTCTGCTTGACTGCGGACAGACAGGTGCAGGGGGCGGGGCGGGGCAGGGGCGGGGCAGGTGAATCTAATCCATTTGTAAGAGCGTTTAGCTAACGGTCGGTTTTGACCATATATGGATATGTGTGCCGGCGGAGGGCCTCCCACCGTGCGGCCACAAGTGGATAACCTGCTGCTATCTACACCAGAGAAGAACCAACAGTTCGTGAAACCCAGACAACCAGAATCTGTCCCAACGGGTCCAGAACTGGAGGAGAACTGGTCCAGAACGCTTCCAATCAGAACCTTCCAGAACTGGTCCCGGACCAACACCTTCACTCTGAGTCGGACTCGAGCGGCGCCGTCTCATCCAGTACGGGCCTCTTCCGGCGCTTGGCAGCGGCAGCGCGGGCACGCTGCTCTTCCTCCATGTGGGCCTTCTTGTGGCGCGAGAAGCTGGATGAGTGCATGAAGGTCTTGTTGCACGCTGCGCACGTGTACGTCTTGTTCTTGGCGGGGAGCCCAGTCTTCGGGTGCTGCTGAAGCTTCCCGCGCCCGTCGCCGTCAGCCGCCCGGTGGGTCAGTTGGTGTCGTGCCAGGCTGGAGGCATGGCTGAACTGCTTCCCGCACTGGCCACAGACATGGCGCCCTCCGCCTGGGGCGTCCTCATCCTCGGAAGAGGTCTGGCCCCGCTTGGCGGCCCGTCCGGCCCGGCGGCGGCGGTTCTTCTTGCACAGTGTGTAGAAGTTGGGTTTGTCGCGGGAGCAGAGCTTGAGGCGGATCTTAAGGTCAGACGAGGTCTCGACGAGGTTCTCCTTGCCCGGCGTGTAGTTGTCCAGCAGCTCCTTCACGTGCGTCACCTGATGCTTCGACAGCTGCGTGGACGTCCGGAACGTCATGTCACACTGTGGGCAGGCGTAGAACTTATCTCCACCCTGGATGACGGCAGTCGCCACGTGCTGCTGCCGCTTGGTCTTCCGGTTCTTGGCACCGGCCTTCAGTGAGTGCCGCAGGGCTGCCACATTTGCACCAATGGCGGCGTCCTTTGGGATGCCTTTGCCCTTCTTGTGGATGAGGCGGTGGCGAGACAGGCTGGAACTGTGGTTGAACTCCTTTCCACAGATGTTGCAGGGGTGGATCCTCCGCTTCCCGTGCAGCCGCAGGTGGCTGCCCAGCATCCTGTCAGAGAACGGAAAACAGGAAGTGACATCACACAAGAGAACAGGAAAACACGTCAAGCTCGGAGAGACCGGAGACAAACCTGCTTCCTTTGAAGCTCATGCCGCAGTGGGGGCAGGTGTAGCGTGCGTCCTGGTGCGTCGGCTCCAGTGCTCGCTTGGCGAGGGGTGCGGCTCCCGAGCTCTTGCCCGTGTGCGTCTGCTGGTGGCGATACAGGCTGGAGGCGTGGCTGTAGCACTTCCCACAGTAGCTGCAGCGGAACTGCCGCTCATCGGGCTCATAGTTGTCCTGGTCCGAATCGGCCTCGCCATCCAACTGGCTGCTGCCCGCCTCCACCAGCACCTCGTGCTCCTCCACACCCTCGTCCTCCTCGTCAGAGTCCGTCTTTATTTCCACGCTCTGCTCCGTCACCTCACAAGGGTACACCTCCTCATACGGGGCAAAAAACGCCTCATCCGCCTCGATCTTCAGCTGGTCGGCGGTCAGGTCCGACGGGTCGTCCGAGTCCTTCTTCACGCAGGAAATGGTGAACTTTGAGCCAACCTCTGCCCACTTCACTACGTACTCGATGGGCTGCGTGTCCAACTCCACCGTAATGAAGTCAGCACCCAGGGCGTCAGGCTCCGACACTGCCAGCTCCGCCTCCGAGTCCTCCATCATGAACAAGCGAACCCGGAGCGAAGAGGTGAAGAAGAACTTCTGAGGAGCAGCTGCAGATCTGAAAGGGGCAGGGAAAATGGATTAGTGAAGCTGCAAAGTGATTGGTTAAATAAACACCTGAGTACGACGACCTGACTATCGCCACACTTAGTTTATGAGATTAATTTGGTTTAAATGTTTTTATTATGTGTAACACATTTATTTATACATTACATCTTATGTGTAATGTATAAATAAATGTATTCATTTATCTTGTATTTATTATTTTATTTCTCTTCAAGGCCTCAAGAGGGCAGTAAAACAGCAAGGCGCCACGTTCACATCACTGAAACTAGAAAAGCGAGCTGCTGACTGGGAGACGGTGGACGTAAGGAGTGTGGACTGGAAGTCAGAAGCTGCACGCGAAGCAGGAATCTGCAAACATGGAGCTGAACGCATAAATTATCCACAAAAATAAGGCACGGTGTTAACTCTGCACATCTGTACAGGTACAGATCGGCTCTCCAACAGCATTCAATTTGAAGCTAAACCACAGCCCACCAATGAGAACTTCCACCAATCAGATCACTCAGAGAGCGGTCAGTCACATCTGACAGAAACAACAAGAAACAGGAAGAGATTCAAAGGAGTCGATTATCGATGAATGGATGCGCCAGTGATCAATAACATGGACACCAGACGATTGAGTAAAAAACCACCAAACGCGCTAAACCAAGAAACAAGTCATCTGTTCCTGTTCCCTCATCCTAAGGTCAGGTTCTCGTGTTCTTCTTCTTCAGCATAAAATCCTTTGTTAACGAGCGGCGTCACGGTGAGGTGACATTGGAAGACAAGCAGGAGTTACCCAGAGCTGCACAGATGTCATTGGACCTTAAATTAGACAACTTTTAATTGGAATTGGAGTTTAGGATCCTAAAACCTGTACCTGCAGACCCAGGGGAGGAGGGAGGGGGGGGGTCAACAGGTGCGCCTCAGGTGTCTGTCACCTCCGCGCACGCACGCACACAGTGTGACGTCTTTTGTTCCTAATTTGACTTTCAGTTTCAGCCTAACGACAGATAGGGTTAGCCCTTCGTGACGTTACTGTAAATAACAAATGACCTCTGAACCTGCCTCGGCATCCTAAACTCCAGCCTGGGAGTGTCAGTGGGTCACGTGGCCACCGCCGGTTTGACCTGACAACTTAAACCCGGCGGCCGTTCCGCTTTAACGCGGAATTCCGCCGCGCCGAACTCCGTTCACAATTCCGCGGTTTTAAGGTCGCGCAGCGCGCCGCGACCTGAGCAAAGGCGCCAGGCGAATTTTTCCACCGAAAACGCTTCTTCAATCAACGAAACATCGATTATACGTGGAATAAAACCGTTAACGTTTCTTTCACATTACATATGAGCAGACATATGAGCCATTTTCAGCAATCCCAGCGGTTATTTCCCAGTAGCAGCCCGCGGAGGGCGGCTGCCAGCAGGGCATCCATTATTAAAGACACCCGGTTCATCAGCACTTACAGCTTATTGTTCAGTTATCCAAATGCCGAATTTGATCAAACACCGACTAAAATGCAGAAAATTTTTTAAGTGATAAAAAAAAACATTTTCTCTACGTCGCACCTCGAGTGGTTGAAAAATCGACGGTTTTCTGAGTGGAGTTCCGGTTCGGTCAGGCTCGCTGTCACTGATGAGGAAGCAGGAGGATTTTATCCGCTGTCAAAATAAGAGAGCGGGATAAACGACACGGAGCCGCCGGTAAAAGGGACCGGAATCCGGTAACTCACCGAGCTTTGGCTACAGGAGAGCGACGTTAAACGTCGGAATCACCGGGGGAAACGGCCACAATAAACAGGAAGCAGCCTCCGAGCTCACAGAGCATTGTGGGAAAGGATTAAATGTTTGGAAGAAACGGAAGTACGGCGGATTGTCCTTCAAAATAAGAGCGTAGTGAAACAAAGCCAAATAATAAAAACACCAAAAAATCATAAAAACAATTACAAAATTAAAATAAACATAAATAACACGAATAAAATTATAAGGTATAATGTAATATAAGATATAAAAAATAAAATGTTAAATACAACAAAAAACAACAATTTTCAATATAAAATTCCAAGCTGAGAAGTTAATAATGGCCTGTAAGTCATGATTCTGAAAAACCTTAAAGCTACACATAAAGTCTAGCAATAATAGGAGTTATTAATAACACAAAATTTCATTTTTTTTAAATAGATCTCTGAACAATTTTATTTTGAAAATTCCAAACTAAACCGGCTTCACTATTGTATTTTGACATATTTTAGTCACAAACAACCTGAAAATATATGATAATGATAACAATAATTATTATTATTATTACCGTTATGTTCTGTCAGAAGCTGCTGATCAATTAGTGATCAATCACACTGATCAACCGCTGCAGCATCTGTGACCTCAGGCCTGCATTATCATCTTCAGAATTACGTTAAAATGATGACATCATCATCATAATCACCGTGAGGCAGGGGAGGATGAAGATAAGGTCCTGAGAAGGAGGAGGATGAAGGAGGGCTGAGAGCAGGAGAAGAGCCCGCGGTGCCACTCCTCTCCCCCCTCCTCCTCCTCCTCCCGGACCCTCGGCCTCTCTCGGTCGGGGATTCGGGCCGTTTCCGGCCCGCGTGCCGCCGCCGGCCTCCCGCTGAGCCCCGGTTCATTTATGGACCGCCTGTGTGACAAACCGCGCGCGACGTGTCCGTGTTTTCCCGCCTTAGCTAGCGGTTCCGTTCGTCACAAGCACTTACGTGAGACACCGAAGCGGTGCTGCTGCTCCCGGGTCGGTTCGGCTCGGTTCGGGTGTGAGTCGCTGCCGTGACCGCGCCTCTGTCACATCCAGCTGAGAGCGGCGGCGGCGCGGCGGCGGGGCGGAGCGTGCCCGGCCGCACTCAATGAGCGGCGGCGGCGCACAGGCGGCAGAGCCACAGCACACACTACGGCCTCTGATTGGTGGAGCTCCTGCGCAGCCTCTTTCTGATTGGACCGCGGAATGAAAGTCCACAAATGTCGCGAGATGTCGTAAAGCACTGAAAAGCCCGTTTGTGACGTAAAAATTTATTTATTTATTCTGACATTTCAGTCGCTCTCTGGTGAGCTCCAATGATCAATGAGTGTGAGTGCAGCAGAAAAAAGGCCCTGCAGAACTCCGTGAGAAAATCCTCAGTTTTAGTGAATCTTCCTCGGATATCAAATCAAATCACTTTTTATTGTCACATCACATGTGCAGGCACACTGGCACAGCACATGCGAGTGAAATTCTTGTGTGCGAGCCCCACAAGCAACAGAGATGTGCAAACACAACAACACAAACGAGCAAAATACAAGAATGGATATCTGCTCCGCTGGACTGGAAATCAAAGCTGTACATGTGGACCATCTCTAGAGTCCCCCCTATAATTTGGCACTTTAACCAGCTAATAATTCATATATTGTTCATATGTATATAGTGCTGCAGAACCCCTGTGGTTTCCCCATATGTCTGCACTGAGTAGCAGATGCTCTGTGTGTAACCCCTAACCCTGTCTCATTGTGTGTGTGTGTGTGTGTAGTGACACTGAAAGGCCTTCTATTCTTCTAAACAATAAACCTGATTAATCTCGGCTTCAGATGAGCGCCCAGGAGCACCTCGGCAACAGAATAAACATAAACATAAGATTTGTCTTGTATCTTGCCCCTCACTCCCAACCCGTCGCAGCAGAACCAGGCCCAGAGTTTTCCCCCTGTTAAAAGGGAGTTTTTCTTTCCCGCTGTCGCCACAGTGCTTGCTAATAGGAGGGTTGTTTGGTTGTCGGGGTTATCTCTGTTTTCTCTGTATTATTGTAGGGGCTTTACCCTACAGTATAAAGCGCCTTAAGCCAACTGTTGTTATGATTTGGCGGTATGTAAATAAAAATGAATTCAGTTATAACTGAAGTTGAATAAAATCGGTCATATTGTGAATGAATTTTGGTGTCAGATCCAGCTCACAGGTTCTTCCAGCTGAGATAAAAACAACCAGTGAAAAGGTTTTTATTTTGTTTTATTCTGTAAATGAGTGTTAGTGAGGCAGTCCATGTTTAACACGTTTTCAATTTTAACTGTCCTAACTTTATGTCTGTGAAGGTTCTCAGTCATCCAGGTCATCGTAGTCAAAGGAGCTTGCAAAGAAAAGCGTCTGGACTTCTTTAAGTTGCTTGAAGACGTTTCACCTCTCATCCGAGAAGCTTCTTCAGTTCTAAGGTCAAATGGTGGAGAGTCCCAGATATAAACCTAGTGGGAGTTTCCCCCCACAGAGGGACAAAAGGACCCCCTGATGATCCTCTAATCGCCTGAGCCAAGGTGTGAAACTGTGCGTGGGTCCCAATCAGCCAGAGTTTCGGGTGTGTTCATTGTGAAACCTGGCCCCACCTTATCATGCGAATTCCTGAGGTCAGATGGCCCAGGATGTGAGTGGGCGTTAAGGCGTCTGGGGAGGATCTCAAAACTGGATTATAGATGGCAGAGAGTTGGTGTCGTAAACCACCGCCTCTGTTCAAAGATGGTCGCTCACAGTGGACATAGATGGCTTCTTTCACTCCTCTTTCAAACCATCTGTCCTCTCTGTCCAAAATGTGAACATTGGCATCCTCGAATGAGTGACCTTTGACCTTTAGATGCAGATGGACTGCTGAGTCTTGTCCTGTGGAGGTGGCTCTTCTATGTTGTGCCATGCGCTTGTGAAGTGGCTGTTTGGTCTCTCCAATGTAGAGGTCTGAGCATTCCTCGCTGCACTGTACAGCATACACCACATTGTTAAGTTTGTGTTTTGGCGTTTTGTCTTTCGGGTGAACCAGTTTCTGTCTGAGCGTGTTGCTGGGTCTGAAATACACTGGGATGTCATGCTTGGAGAAAACTCTCCTGAGTTTCTCTGATACACCGGCTACATAGGGGATGACAATGTTGTCTCTTGTCCTAACTTTAATTAAATGTCCATCCATCCATTCTCTTCCACTTGTCTTTATCAGGGTGGAGGGGGTGGAGGTGGGGCTGGAACCTATGCCAGCTACCGTAAGGCAAAACGTGAGGTACACCCTGGACAATTCACTAGCCTGACACAGGGCTAATCCATTATTATTTACACAAATAAAATAAAAAAGTAAGCACCCTAATCCAGCGGCTCTGCTGCAGGATCCAGAGTTACTCTGCAAATTTACCTCATGAGTTAAACTGCAGGTCTGAGGTCAGAGTCCCGCATGACCCTCAGGATCAGGGCGAGGGACACAGTGTGACATCACCAGAGGCAGGAATTAACAAAGCACAAATACTTCATTTCAGTAATTAAGCAGAATTTGAAGTATTTTCACGGACTTCATGTGACTGCGGTACTTCAGGATCTAACTAGCACTACAGAAGACAAGCAGAGAGTGATGTTTTAAGTGTCAGGTAATTTGAAATGCAGCGTTTCTGTCAGCTCAACAAACATCACCAAACCAACTGTGTGTGCAGTTTGTCTCACAGTGTGCTGCAGCTGTAGGTCCAGCTGCTGTATTTGACAGGGAGAGAAAAGACACAGAGCTACGTTCACTCAGAGATGGAGACAGATAAGAAAGGAGGACAGGAGAGGAGAAAGAGAGCTTAGAGTTAAAGGAAGGATGCTCATTTAAAGCTTGCGTGGAAGTCCTCATGGTTTTAAATCTGTAGCGTCACATTATGTTTGTTCATAAAGCTGCTGCTAATCAAACTGAGGCAGACTGTGTTATTTAAAGGCTGCAGGTTAGTGCAGGGTAAACAGGTGAGTTTGCTGCACTGTGATGGGTTTAAAGTAAAGATGGTGCACAGTGGCTGTGGGTTCATGGTCACAGCTAGCTTACATCAAGTGTAGCAGAGACTCACTGACTGAATTCCACCTTCATACCAACGGTACACGGTCTAGTATAAAGACAGTGTAAAGTTGTGTAAATCCACAAAGAGCAGCAGGTCAGCTGATCACAGCCTGTGCTGGGTCTCACATTAGAAGTTATCGTGATTTACTTTGCTCACACTGAGCCATTTAGGCTGAAATAAAGTATTGCCATAGATTGATATTACTTTATTATAGTAAAGTAGCACAAGGTTTAGTTAGTTTTGCTCAAAAATAGCTGTTAGAAACATGCTTCAGGGATCTCACTCTGACTCTGAGGACATTTCAGAGCTGGTACTTTTTAACTTTTACTTGACTAAAGAAGTTGAATGAGTACTTCAGGTTTTACCAGAGTACCTTTAAAATTAGTATTGGTGTAACTGGGTCATAAATTACATATTGTTATAATTACACAAATTTTATTTGCCAGTTTATATCTGACTTTTAGGACCTTCAAGCCTGTAGTTATGTTCATTATCAGTTGGAGCCCCTCCTCATCCTTCTTCTTCTTCTTTGGTGCAACCCTATAAATACAGTGTACCCCTTTGGCCTATCTACAATTCCCCCATCGGAGAGGTTGATGTCATTTCTTTCCCAACACTGTACAACACACATATAATGTATATTTAGCCACACTGATGTTTCTGTTTTTAGTTCAGATATTGTCATCATTGTGGATGTTTTTGCTAGATGCTGTAAATGTGTAGTACATGTGTGCCACATATGTGTTATAGGCAGGAACACAACGGTTACATCAGTACTTCTGCTTAAGTACAGAGTCTGCTGTGACGTAAGACTCCAGGAAGTGAACACCTGCAGGGAGAAGGATGTTTGTATTGTGTTCTCTGAGCTCACGTGCTTTCTTCTGTTATTGGGCTGCACTTCCATTCTTCATACCTCAACTTTTTAAGTGGATCTATTTTGTTTTTTATTATTCTTATCACTTAGGACCCAAACTGAAACCACAATGTCAAAAACTGCTGAAAAAAGCCATGTTTGAAGACCATAGTTGTGACAGGTCAGGACTAAGCTCTCTTCGAACGGGCAATGAAGAAGAATTCCCTCGTCTCTCAGTAGCTCCTTCCAAACCTCTGCTCTCTAAGAAGCCACTGCTGACCAGCATTAGTGCTAAAGCTAACAAGCTCTTCAGTTCTGATGACGCGGTCTCAGTGCTAGCCAATCTAATAACTTCCTGGAGTGACACAGAGACAATGATGGTGTGCGTGGATGTAGAAATCACAGGTATTGTGTTGAGAAGAGGATTAAATCCAATGAGCATGTCACTGCCTGATGTGTGAATCATGTAACAGAGCTTGAGAGATATGGCCGCTGGTGGACCTTTCTGCTAGGACCTGCTGTTAGCCCGCCACAGTTTTCCATTAGGTCATAGTACCTGGTAGTATGCACTTTTTCAGGACCTACCTAAGTGATCCAAGCGCGTACTAAAGTGTGACGTCATCAGACTGCATGCCACTGTTTGGCTGGTGGGTGGAGTCACTCGATGGGTCGTGAGGGACTTTCGTTCACGAAAATCAAAACCACCATTTTTGAAACCCAGCAGCAACAGAAAGGGCTAAAAAAGCAACGCTGTGGTCCCAAGAAGCGTGGCAAAAAGCCACAGATGGTATGGTGCTGAGTGTTTATTATTTTTTAGTTTTCCCAGGGATGTGTTTGTTCCTCTACTCCAGTTTGCAGTCTTCAAAAAATGCTCCCGTCCTGGGACAAAGTAAAAATGGTAGATTTCACTATATTTATATCTGGCACCAATTTTTCACACCAGCCTATTAATCAACCAAAGACCCAGACAGACTTTTAATTCATTTGAAAGCCTGATGCTTAGCCTCGTCCACCCCAGCTGTAAACTCAGAAACCAGTCTTACTTGTTATCATCTATCGTCCACCTGGGCCTTACACAGAGTTTCTGTCTGATTTCTCAGACTTTATATCTAATTTAGTTCTGAGCTCAGATAAAATAATTATTGTGGGTGATTTTAACATCCATGTAGATGCTAAGAATGACAGCCTCAACATGGCATTTAATCTGTTATTAGACTCAATTGGCTTCTCTCAAAATGTTAAAGAACAGAGGTAATGCTGAATAACTAGTTCATGCATTTATTACTTCCAGGCTGATAATTCATTATTATCAGGAAGTCCTAAAAACTCCCTGAAAAGCCTTCAGCTGATCCAAAATGCTGCAGCAAGAGTCCTGACAGGGACTAGAAAGAGAGAGCAGATTTCTCCTGTTTTGGCTTCCTGTTAAATCCAGAATTCAAAGTCCTGCTCCTCACATACAAGGTCTTAAATAATCAGGCCCCATCTTATCAGCCAAGATGGCGCCAGTGTTTTCGGCGAGCCGTCTCCTCGAGCTTTGTCTACTGTTTGCTATCCTCTTTTCTCAGTGTTATCCTGACGCCTTTGCACTTCTTACCTATGATTGTCTAACTCTTTTGAATCTCCAGCCATTGACTCATCAAACGTCTGGTTTCAAGTGGCAACCAGGAAACTTTGTCTCGACTCAGACGGATATCTCTGATCATTTACGCCACTTTCCAGCTACCCTTCCACCTAGGAAACACCAAAGGAGACGGGGTAAACGGGGCGGTATTCGTGTTCGCCTCAAGGCTTACTTACACTCACTTGATGCAAGCAGCTATCACGTATTTATAAATACCCTATCTTCTTTTCATGTTCTCTGGGGCCGATTCTGCTATAGACTGCCCTGTCATTGCTGGATAAGTCCTGTTGGACACTGTGCTCACCTAGACTCCCCGGCCGAGTGCCCACCTGTTCGGAGCTGGGTGCGGCTCTCCAGAGGTGGTGTGAACTACAACAATCTTCGCCTGCTGAGATCTGTTCCAGCTTTCAACAATCTGACTATACTCTGGATGGCTTTGCTAAATGTTAGATCGCTGGCAAACAAGACTTTTATTTTAAACGACTTTTTCCTCTCATCGGGGCTGGATTTTCTTTATTTGAAACCTGGCTTCGTCCTGAGGAATCTTCTGCTTTTTCAGAACTTCTTCCCCCAGGTTGTGCCTATGCTAGCTCCCCTAAGATCTCTGACAGGTGGAGGATTGTCTTCGATTTTTAAACACAAATTTCGATGCCGGGAACTACCACCCGTCTTTGACACCAGCTTCGAGGTGCAGCTACTGGAACTGAACTGTGCCCCCCCCCCCCCAATTCTTTGTGCTGTGGTGTATCAACCCCCGAAATCTGTTAAGGATTCTATTTTTCAATTTGGTGATCTTCTAGGGAGCCTGGTTTTACGCTACGACCGTGTTTTAATTGTTGGTGATTTTAAGCACACTAACAAAGGATTTCCTTGCCCTTATTGACATTTTTAATCTTGCGCAGTGGGTAAGTGAACCAACACATTTAAAAGGTCATTCGCTTGATCTAGTTTTCTCTTATGATCTGGATATTCGTATAACGGATATCAGGGACTCTGGGATTTCTGATCATTCTGTGGTTATGTTTAATGTTACGCTACCAATGGTATTAACGTAGTACTGAGACAGCTTTGTTAAGAGTTTTTAATGATCTCCTTTTATCCACTGATTCAGGTTGCTCTGTGGTTTTAGTCTTACTGGATCTGACCTCTGCGTTTGACACAGTAGATCATAACATGCTATTATCAAGGCATCAAGTAGTTGGTCTTAAGGGCACAGCCTTATCATGGTTTAAATCTTATCCTTCAGAGAGGTCATTCTCTATCACTATGGGGCAATACTCCGCCTCCTCTGCTCCCTTTCTCTGTGGTGTGCCCCAGGGGTCTGTTTTGGCCCCTATGTTATTCTCTCTGTACATGTTGCCCTTGGGATCTATTTTCCAAAGATATAATATTTCTTTCCATTGTTATGCTGATGACATTCAAATTTATTTTCCTTTGAGTTTGCATGTCACAGATCCATCGCATACATTCTTTAACTGTCTTCATGATGTGAGAATCTGGCTGTGGTGGGAATAAGGCATGGCGGGACCACAGATCATCATTTAGAGCGATTTTATTCAAATCACATCACACCACAACACACACCAACCCCTGAGTCCCCGTGTTTTTAACTCAGCGGGAGAGATTAAGGATGCCGTGCAGGTGCGTCCGCCCTCCCTGCATGGCACCTGCAGACCACGCCCCACCACACTGGCCATCTCAAAACTCTCTTACCTTGAATGACAGTAAAACTGAAGTTATTGTCTTTGACAGCCATATCCCTTTGAACCAACTAACTGTTACCCTTGGCCCACTTGCTAGTTACCTCTCCCACATTGTAAGAGACCTTGGGGTACTCTTGGATAGCTCCTTCAAATTAGAGAAACAAGTATCTTCTGTGGTTAAATCCAGCTTCAATCAGATACGACAAATTTCTAAAGCTAAGCCTTTTCTTTCCCCCAAGGACCTTGAAAAGCTTATTCATGCATTCATTATCTCTAGATTGGACTATTGTAACTCCCTTTATTTAGGCCTCCCTCACTCCTCTCTCTACCGGTTGCAATTAGTACAGAACGCTGCTGCATGCCTTTTATCGGGTGCCAGAATGCATGATCATATTACTCCAGTTTTAGCTAACTTACACTGGCTTCCTGTGAAATTTCACATTGATTTTATGATTTTATGAGGTATCGTTCTAACTGAAGACGAACCAAAGACGAGGCTCATTGTTAGAGAGTTATCTCTGGGATGCTGGGATGATAGCTCCCTCAGGACTTAAACTCCGGTCAGAGAGTGGGGCACAGAGAGTGATGTCCGGATATACTTTAATGGAAGTTAACAGCAGCTCAACAGTACAGCAGTAGGCATACTTAACGAATGTGGGAGGGGTGGACAGACGTGTGGTTCTGAATAACAATTATAGCAATGCGATTGAAATATAAGGAGACTTTCGGACACTCATTAAACTTCTGTTTCAGTCATCAAGGATCTGTCAGTGAGAGGCTTCATTACTAATGCCGTACTAACCACAGGACAACTATAGAAACCTTTTTTTGGCCCAGTTTCATATTCACAGACATTTGACTGTGATGATGAGATCCAGACCAACACTCATAAAGAGTTAGAACCTTATTGTTCTTCCTCTGTAGTTTCTATGTTTGCTGTCCTGCTGTCTTCACTTTATTCCTCCGTGTGTGTTCAGCTTCTGTATTTGACGTCATCTCTGTGCTGCTGACGTAGCTACTGCTTTTTGTGCTTTCTTCTTTTGTTCAATAAAGTTGGGTTTTTTTTAAGCAGCTTCATCTAAAGTCCCTCCCCGTTTCTCAGATACTTCTGCGTCACTTCCTCTCCTCCTCACAGACGTGAGCAGAATAAAAATTTAAATAAAAAAACAAAAGCTAGAGGCACTTTGACCTGATGAAGCTAGATATCGGAACACCAGGGGGCGGTGTCTGCTCAGAGTTCAACAGAAGGAGAAAAATGACCTGCTGTTAGCTGATCCAAAGCAAGAGCTGTGATGAAGACATGAAGCGGACCATGGGAGGAGGTGGGACCAGTTCCTGGGACACACTGGGACACAAACCCTGGAGCTTCAGCAGGAGCAGGAGGGAGTCTGCTTAGACTGATGGTTCTGTCTCCGTTTGCTCTTAAAGAATCAGTGCTGTTATTGATCCATACCGATCGACCAGATGCATCAAAACCAGCAGCGTCATTTCCTGTCAGTGTGAACTTCCTGTCCTCTTTGGCCCCGGCTGATGCGGTTTTATGTTATTGATCTGTGATTAAAGCTCAGGTTTACTTTAAAAGTCTGAAGCTGCAAACACTCAAAAACAATCTGAATTCATGTTGTCACACTGCTTCAAGCTTTCATCATTTTTATGGATCAGCTCGTGAATTTCTCTGAAACTTTCATCATTTTAACTTGTGTAGCATTAATAAAGGTTTGTTGTTTTGAGAGAAACGTCACACAAACAGCTGGTCAAACCTATAAAAAAACCCTGAAACTGAAACAGGAAAGAGACAGAAAATAGAGAAGTGAAGCTGAAAAAAACCCCCAAAAAGTAAAAAAAAGAAAAAAAAAGACGTGAGCTCAGAAAAACACAGCCAGTGTCTGGACTGAAAGACCGAGGCACTAATCCTGGCAGCACAGGAACAAGGCCACCAGCTGCTGAGGTCAAGATGGGCCACGCCCCCTCGGGTGGTCGACAATGGCTGCTGATTGTATAACCCACTCCTGCTCATTCCGACCTCAGTGATGGGTTTTCCCGATAAGCCTGAAGGACACACAAACACAGCTGTATGGACTCAGCTGAAGGTCAAAGGTCACTGCAAAACACAGCTCAAATTTATTATCCAGTCAGTCTCCCCTCCCCCTGAGGTGTTTGTTCTGTTGCACACCTGCGCTCTGGACAGCAACGTGTTTCTGAACTCGAGCAGAACATTTAACAGCTGTTTGTACCAGAGCAAACTTTATTGAAACAAACGTGCTTGTTGCAAACATCGATAAAGGTGGGAAACTCCTCTTAATCACTTCAGTGTTGAAGGTCTGCGCTGCACCGCCCACAGCCCGCTGATAGCGATGTTAGAGGTCAATAAGTCACGCGCCGCAGGGGTCACACATCCTCGGACTCAAAAACTTTATTAATTCGAGTCCCTGCTTCTCTGTCCCTTGTAGCCCCCAGCTTCAAGTGATGTCATCAGTCCCTATCAGCGTTCTCCTGATGAAGGGTGTGACCTCACCAGCAGCAGTAAACAGGAAGTTTATCATCAGCAACCAGCCTCATTTCCAACCCTTCCTTTCTGATTACTGCCTTTCTGTACGTTTGCTGTTTAGCTTCCTGTTAAATCATGTGACCCACCTGTGTGAAAGCTGCTGTTACTGTCAATAAAGTTCACTCATTTAAAAGCCTGGCTGACTGTGATGAGATAGTATCGATCTGCATTTGGATCGATTAACCCCCGGCAGCCTGCCGAGCCTCGAGCTGTTCACGTCTGAGTATAAAAAAGTTTCAGGTCGAACAGGTCAGCTGACATTTGGGGAGTCAAACTGGTTTCAGTTCCAGCTGATCAGCTGACACAGGTGCATGTTCCTCTCTCAGGTGTACCTGAGTGTCTCGCTGCCTCCGTCCTAGGGCTGTTCGATATAACGATATATATCAGATGACGATATAAAAACATCCATCGTTTCATTTTACGCTGTTGTTTGTTTCGTGGTGTCGCAAAATAAACTGTTTACAGCAATATTTTTTCATGTTCTGATGTCACTGTAGTTATTATTAAGTTCTTAAAGTTCTCTCTTTTTCTTATATGTAATATAACCACACTAGGACAGACAAGCGCCTGTTTTCATGCGTTGTCGTTAGCAACAACGACGGTAACAGCATCGCGTGTCCACTTGTTTATGTTCCACATAAACCTTTCACAATAAAGCTCAAGATCCTGTTGAGACTTTTCAAAATAAACTGAATCACGTGAAAGAGCAGATTATTTACAGATGAGAATTAAAAAAAAAAAAAAAAAGAGACGCCAGGTGCTAAAAAATAAAGCTTAGAGTCAAACGTTAGCACAGGCTTTTCCCCGCAGCCGTGTAATAAATACTCACAAAGAAAACGGCGGCCGTTACAACTTATGTCTAAAAATGTATCGTTTCAGCATCGGTTAAAACACTCGACTCAGCTACATGACGCACAGCTGGAAACACTTCACGCAAGTCGAGCTGCCCGAGATTCACAGAAAATGTTACATTTTTGTGATTTATATCGTTGTCAGGACGACAGATGTCTTACATCGGGATATGAGATTTTGGTCATATGGCACAGCCCTACTCCGTCCTGTTTAAAGAAACATCGAACACAAAGTCAAACCGCTGCGCTGGGCTCAGTGTCACAGCCAGTTTGAACACAGATACACCTGGAAACTACGGGTACCTTACAGTGATGTCACAGACACAGTGATGATGTCAGAAAACTTTATTACTGTAGAGAATCACAGCAGGAAAAAAAGTGATGACACCACAGCTATATGTGATAACGCCCGCCCCCTCACACGAGAGCTGCAATGGAAAGCACCAATCGCTGACCAGAGTCACGTGACCAGCCTGCACAGCTTCTTCCAACAAAGCACTCTGGGAAACCGAGTCCCTCTTATGCCAACAAACCACGTTACAGGATGGAAGCCTGCAGGCCAGACAGGAAGTGAGTCTCTGTGATGTCAGCAGGTTTTAGAAAAACAAAAATGTGGTTAAAGGAAGTGACATCAGTCGTATTATAAAATAAAGTCTAATTTATGTTTAAAATACACCCCACGCACTCTTCCATATAGTCCCGCCCCCTCATCTCTTCCACAATAAGCGAAACACTCGCAGCTCTAAATGCTGATTATTGATTTGTGACTGATCGGTTATTGATTAGAAGCTGAAACGTCTCACCACACCCTCTGTAGCCATATGAACTTTCACCTGATGAAACTGCTGAGGCCCCTTTCAGAGTCCTACATCCTGCTTCCTGCCACGTTAATCAAAGGGCGGGGCCAGCTACATCTGAAAGGGGCTTTAGGCTGTTGCTGACTGGCGATCAATGGTGGGTAGCGGCACTGCATGATGATGTCACAGAAAGGAGAAAAAGGCGTCAGCGACGACGGTTAGACAGATGAGATCGTGTGCGCTGATCAGCGATAAAGTGACTCCAGAGAAGAAGAAGCATCATCGTCGTCATCATCATCATCACATCTGCAGGAGACACAGGTGAGACAGGCAGACCCAGACAGACCCACATACACACCACGTCACACGGTGCAGGTGACTCACCTGTACGGGAGATCTGTGCAGCCACTTCTCTTTGTCTCCGCCCACCTTCATGCAAGAGAACAGGTCACACATGGTGGGCAGCGCCACAGCGAGGCGTTCCTAAAGAGGAAACAAGAAGCAGTCAGGAAGCCGGAAGCGAGCAGCAACCAAACCACGTGTGTGTTCAGCTCCAGCTGTGCTCACCTGAGCTTGACTCCTCTTCCTCAGCAGCCACTTGTCCTCTTCCTCCTCCTCCTGGGGCGGCACTGCGGAATCGGGCGCTGGGCTCTTCCGTGGAAATAGCCACAGGTCCGTCTCCAGGGGGCTCTGGAAGAGAGACGAGGAGGAACCGTTCTCCTCCCGGCTCGCCTTCTCCTCCTCAGCTGCCACCCAGCCGGAGAGCGAGGAGGTGAAAGCCTGCAGAGGAGAGCTGGAGGGAGTGGAGCCGGTGCTGGGGTGGAGCCACGCCTCCAGGATGGCCTGAACCTGTCAATCAGTTGATCAATTAATCAATCACCTAATTCTTACTGAAGTGTCACAGCAGAGCTGACTGATCGGCTCTTACCTTCTGTTCCTGCTCTCGGTGGAAGGGTGTGGCCGTGGCGCTCTTGGCAGTGGGCGGGGTGTTCTTGGGGACGCCATTCTTGTCGCGGTCCTCCTGCTGCAGCAGCCAGCGGCTCAGCGCATCCTTGCCGCAGTTCTCCTCGCAGACGCAGGCCGAGTAGGCGGAGCAGAGCTCGTTGGCGCGGCAGGTCTGCAGCGTCGGCGGCGTCTTCTGCAACCACACCTCCAGAGACGCTGGCATCGACACGGGGACGGGAGAAGTGGGCGAGGTGGTGCCTGAGGTAGGCGTGGTCTTCAGGCACTTGAGCTTGCCGAGGTTTTCAATCTCCACTGCGCTGATGGTCTGACAGCACGACGAGCAGTCGCCGATTGAACGGCTCACTGGCGACAGCCAATCATCGGTTGACCAGCTTTCCTCAAACGGCTTAAAGACACGCTGCCAACGTTCGGCGTCCGACATGGTCTCCATGGCAGCAGTAGGCGGGGTAACAAGCCAGTCGTTCAGCTCCTCCTCAGCTGCGGCGGACAGCTCCATTTCGTCGATCTTCTCGATGGAGAAGGAGGAGCTACAGCTGCTGACGCTTCTCTCCCGGTTGGGGGAGGGGTCTTGAATAAGCCACGCCTCCAAGTCCCTGAGCTGACCCCAGGCTTTCATGAAGTTCATGGAAGCCATCACGGGACAGGAAGTCTGTTACAGAAACAGGAAGTAAAGCAGGTGAGAGGCACGGCCTGAGGTCAGAGCCTGTTCTCAGGTAACACACCTTAGCACTCACCTTACTCTCCTTCTGTGACAGCAGCCAATCCTGCGGGTCTGTGCTAGACTGATAGCCAATGGGAGCGAAGCTGTTGGCGGGTTGAGATTCTAGCAGCCAATCGCTCAGAGAGGAGGGCTCAGCCATCTGCTGAGAGGGAGACGCAATCAGCATCACCTTGCTTTCATCACTATCGCCATCACCACCAGGACGCAACTTACCTGCTTCTTCGCTGTGATTGGACAACTCTGCACCTGAGGTCTCAGGTGGGTGGAGCTCTGAGAGGATATACCCTCCACAAGCTGTAAACAAGAAGGAGAGAGAACACACCTGAAAGATCCACTAACACAGTGTGTGTTACCTGTGTGTGTGTGTTACCTGTGTGTTACCTGTGTGTGTGTGTGTGTGTTACCTGTGTGTGTGTGTGTTACCTGTGTGTGTGTGTGTGTTACCTGTGTGTGTGTGTGTGTTACCTGTGTGTGTGTGTGTGTGTGTGTGTGTGTGTGTGTGTGTTACCTGGGCGTTGATGCTGCCAAATGAGGTGATGGCCTGCTTCAGAGAGCGAGAGTCGGCATGGAAACTCAACTCAGGTGTTTCCTCTGGAGTGAGACTCAGAGAGGACAACCTGCACACACAGGAGAAGACAACAAGATCACATGACTGCACCGCACCTGACACACATGCCTACAGGTGAGAGTCTACAGGTAAAACCAGCTCAGTATGTCAGTAATCTGATTACATCAGCTTTTAGCACAGATGTAATCACATTAGACAGTGAAATCCTGACTGCATGCCTTAACTGAGGGTGTGCAGACTGGGACAGCTACGCCAACAGGTGAGAGCACCAGCAAGGAGAACAGACCGCTCAGGTGTGAACGCGCCCACAAATCTGTGTGTGTGCATGTGTTTGTGTGTGTGTGTGTGTGTTTGTGCGTGTGCGCACGTACTTCTCCATGCAGCTGGTCAGCTGGTTGTTCAGGTCGTTGCTGCTGGAGCTCTGCAGCTGGTAGGCGATCACGTCAAACTGACCTCGGAGCTGCAGCACAGACACAGCACAGGTAAGCAGACAGGTAAACAAACAGTCAACACAGGTAAACAGGCCCCGCCCCCAGTTACCCGGTGCAGCTGGTGCAGCTGCTGTTGCAGAGTTTCCGTCTTCACTTGTTCGAGCAGCTCAATCTGACCCAGCAGCCACACCTCCCTGCAGCGCAGCGCCTCCTGCTGGCGGCTCACGCAGCTCTGCAACTCCGAGCGCACCTGAGGGGACGCACAGGTGAGGCGTGTTAAGCAACACCTAAACGTGAAATGTTCAGTAACCAAACAGATTCTTCCAGAGAAAAACAAAAGAAATTTCACAGCTACTGCGTGACTGACAGGCTGGAGTTTGAAATCCGCTTCGTAACCACGTCTCTTAACAGGTGCCGTCTTTGGTCCTTATACACACACAGTACGGTAACATTACGCTCAAGCAGAGTACGTATCACTCCGCGAGGCTCCTCGCAGCCGTAATGCTCCAACAATCCATCAGGCAGTGCGGCTCCGTAGCTTAGCAAAGTCGTACTCAAACATTTTTGACAGATTGCTGAGCGTAAACAAAGCTTTTTGTTAGTAAAGTTTTTTCACACGGACACGCGAGCTCCCCCTTCCTGTGGAGGTGGATCAGCTGACAGGTTAAAGTAAAACAGCCTGTCCTGTTGTTTATGCTCAGTTTAAATAAAGTTTATCTCACAGAAAAAAACAAAACATCACGGAGCTGAGATCAATCCAACCCCGATAATGAAGCTGTGAGTCCCTAACCAACGAGCATGGACGCACACCTGAGCCGGAGCCTGAAGTTTTACCTGGAGATAAAGTATGAAGTCCAGCACGTCGCACTTCACTGCTCTCACCTCCTCTGAGCTCCTCTCACCTCCTCTGCAGGCTTTATAACCCGCCTCGCCCTGACCCTCCTCTTCCTCTCCCTCACCTGTGGCTCAGCTGCAGACAAAGGCAGGATTTCAGGTGGTTTCAGCCTTGCCGAGTCAGCAGTGATGAAGATGATGATGGCTAACTGCGATTGGTTGGTCTCAACAGGTAAATCCTCAGGTGTTTAAAGCTCAAGTGATTCACGGTTTGATATGAAAAACAGGGGGCGTGGCACAGAGCCAGCTGAGTGGTCGCAGCAGTTTAGCAGGACAAGTGTTTCACCGTAAAATGATCTGGGTGTCAATAAAGTTTCAAGCAGCTCCGTTTGGTGGCAGGTAACTAACGCACTGATCAGGACAGCAGGTAGAAAACGTGTGAGCTGATCCAGGTTTCAGCAAGGAGCTTCCTGTGAATCAGCTGACCTGCACTTCCTCCCATCTGCAGCGCAGCAGGAAAACATTTTACAAACTCACGTGAGCTTATCAGCAGTTCAGTTATTGATCACTGATCAATTGTTCTAATCCAACACAGACTTGCTGGGCACAAACTTTATTGATCGACTGAACAGGAATCGTTTGGTTCAGTCTGCCAACGCATTTCCTGTGTCGTGGCATGTCGAACACATTTGTGCCGTTACCATCTGATCTGCTGAAAGGGCCTCTTCCTGTTCTTGCTTTAAAATAAATACCTTGGCTTGACTGCGCTGGTCATGTGACACTGGGGTTATCACGCCTTAAAGCACTTCCTGTTCAGAGAGAGGAGGCACTCACCTCTCTGGCATTCTCCCTCAGCTGCTGCTCCGCCTTCATCACGGCACCGATGGCATCCTCCAGCTGATCCTGGGCCTGTTGGCACTGCTTCAGGCCACTCGCCGCCAGCACCTCCAGCGACATCCTGGACAGAAAACAGGAAGTGGAGACAGCACGGTGATTTCACTGAAATTGACGACTGACTTTAAAGTGTGCTCAGGATTAGAGCAGGGCGATATGACCAAAAATATTTATCACGACATACATTTGAAAATTTGCGATAACGATATAACTGAGGATATAATCGACACGAGACAAAATACTTTACAACTCCTCAACTTTATTAGTGCAAAACAAACATCAATGTATTTCCACTTAAACAAGCAGCTGTTTTTTACGTGCATTAAAGTTATATAAACATTTAACAGTTCGTAGCTCAGCAAAGTCGTACTGAAACATCTGACAGATTTTCGAGCGCCGTGCACATAAAATCGTCTCGAGGTCAGTAAACACAACCAGAGTTCATACATAAGGCACACGGGATTATAAGGGGCTCTGTCGACTTTCAGAAAAATCAAAGGATGATTTTAAGTGCGCCGTATTTTCCAAACAACACGGTAATAACGACGGCCCGCTAGCATGCGCTACCAAAAATAGTGCTTTGTTGTGTATCTGACGGAGGAAAGCCAAACCAGTTCCACACCAGTGAAGCTGCAGCATTTTACAAACCAGTTCAGGTTCATGGTTTCATTCAACGATCCGCTCTCGCTCTTCTCATTCTCTGTCGCCACCGTGCTTTTTCCGCCATGTGCGTTTTACCCAAATTTCATTTTCTTGTCGTTGCCCAACATTACACCGGTATTACTGTGAATGGTATGATATGGCCCAGCCCTTCTCAGGATTACACGCTTTAGGACCTCGCTTTATTTCTACACCATCATCTTCCTCGCCTGTGACCTCAGGGGGTAATAATAGCCGCCGCGGTCACACAGCGAGCTCTGCGGCTCCTCTGAGTCACTCACACAACAACAGTAAAGCTTTCCATAGAAGCTCCTCCTGTTCAATCAGCTGTTTGTGGACGCTGCAGCATTGTGTTCCGCGATTGGTCAGAGGGTCGCGGCTCGCCACAAACCAATTAGATTAACCCATCACTAGCGCGCGCGCACACACACACACACACACACACACACACACACACACACACACACACACAAGTAATGAAAGACACTAAAGCAGTGGTCTCCAACCCCCGGGCTGGTCCGTGAGTCGTTTGGTTTTTATCGTTAACTCGGTGTCCCTGGGTCTTTTCCCGTGTGTTATGATCTTTTTTCGGTAGCGGTACTGGCTTTATTTTGTTGTATGTATCCACGACACCTTAAAGGCTAGTCCGTGAAAATATTGTCAGATATAAATCGGTCCATGGCGCAAAAAAGGTACTAAAGTACTTTAAATAGCCCTATGAAGTACTTTACAGGAATACTCTGTTTGGCATTATTAGTACAAAGTACATGCATTCCTGAGCATGTGCAGAAACCCTCCACAGTGAACTGTTAATCAGCTGTTAGAGGGGGTGGGGTCTCAGGGTGCAGCAGTGTCTTAGTATCAGCTGTAAACAGACGCTTGTCTGCAGCTGATAACCCTCACTGTGTGACCTTTGACCCCAGCTCAACTCTCACCCACTTCCTGTGTGATAATCAGCTGATCAGCAGAACACAGGCTAACAGCTGGTACTGATCATTTCTCATCAGCGTTAACTTTTCCTTCACAACACGTCTGAACTTCATATGGAAACTTACTGACACAACTTATTAAAAGCTGAAGGAAACACGCCGGATCAAAACCTGTGTGTGTAATAATGTGTAACACCTGTGGGCTTAGCTGACTGACATTATGATATAGAACCTGTTACATCCAGACTTTATTTATGACCTGGCAGGTGAACTAAAGAACTATGAACGAGACCGACTAGTTCCTGATATTTACCATCAATAACGACTGATGGTTGAGGAAGCGAGCTCTATTTTTAGAGCAGTGCTGGAATTTATTTCTTTGTCTGCAGAAAAAATAAATCCCCTGAGGAAGTTTCTCTCTCTCTCTCTCTCTCACACACTCTCTCACACACACACACACACACACACACACACACACACACACACACACACGCTCTCATTTCTTCTACTGTAAATCAACCGCATGCCTGAACCTGCAGGTACTGACTTGATTGATCAGTTAATGCAGTCAGAACACTGACAGTCTGTCACCAGTGAAATGAAAATGACTGCATTATAGGGATTGATTTTGTGGTGTCAGCGCTCCTGCAGGCTGTAAATACAACACCAGCTCTCCGTGCACTCTACCAGCACCAACAGGGCCTCCTGCTGCTTTCAGCAGCTCCTTTAGGAATAAGAAAAACAACTAAAATGTCAACATGGGAAGCTTTTCTTCGTCACCTGTCACATAAATGAAACTGACACGCAGTTAAAGGGCGCCTCGAGGAACCAACTCATAAGAAAATACACAATTTCTCCGTCAATTACGAATGCAGCACAAGTCCGTCTCTTTCGGTTCCTGTTTTATAACCACCGCCTCATACAGAGTGGAATACAGTCGGTAAACCGCGGGGTTTTACCTGATGCTGACTCAGTGTCGGTAAAACTGCAGGGGTAAAGCTCCGTTTCAGCCGCAGGCAGTCTCGCTCAGAGCCGGCGTTTCTGGTGTTTTCCTCCACAGCTCACGGGAGGAGGAGCCACAGCCCTCCATTACTGCCTGCCGGCCGGCACGTACGCATTAAACTACAGAGCGGGGGCTTGGAGGCTAAGCCAATGGAGGAACAGTTCTACGAGGGGCGTGGTTTAGAGAGAACCCAGTCTTACCACTGGGTAACCACTAGCCGAGGGGCTGGCGAGGGGCCCCCGCTCCGGGTCCAGAGCAGGGAGGGGCCGGCCGGGGGCACCGAGGCGGATCCGCTGAACACATTCCAAAGGCCGAGATAAAGCGACGATGGGGTCGCTGAGTGCAGCTGATATCCGTAACATATTAACCACCGGCAGCGTGACACAGCGCAGCCAAAATCCGCAGAATATTGTGTGCCGCGCAATAATCTGCACAGCTGACACAACAGCCGCACACACTCTTCCCTCTGTTGCACCTTCTTTGGTTAAATTAAGTACTTCCAGGGTGACTTTAGGACGACGTTTTGTAACAACTGGTAAGCATCAGCGTGTTTGGGTTAAGCCGAATTACAGAGTGGATCCCAGAAATACATATTATGTAAAAACGAATTTCATACAAAGTAAAACAAGCGAACGGAGCAGCATTTTAACACATTAAATTAAAAAGGATGACCTCTGACCCCTCAGAGTTTATTTTTAACATTTCGGAACGAGGTTACAGTGTTCCGGCTAACGCGGCTAGCGTCTGTGGCGCCTTTAACCTTCGACAGAAATTATACCGAACCGCGGCAACAACACAGTTTAATCAGAGTCACACAATCAACCAGCTTCTCTCGGGCTGAGACTCTAACTGCGTGTTTTAAAGGATCACCGAGGAGCTAACGGCTAACAGCTCCTCGGGGAGCCGCTCCGAGCTCCGCGTGTCGCTGCACTCACCTGGAACCTTTACCGTGGACTCTCCCTTTCGATATCATTAATGATCCGCTCGGTTCGGCAACACGACAGCCAGAACAACGGTCCGGAAAATGAAGCCAATGTCACCACCGCGTCAAGGAACAAGAACCACAGAGGGCGGAGAAGTGTCGCGAGAAATGGCAAACTATCGTGCAGCGTGAGGCTGCCCCCTGCTGGTGAGACTAGGACACAGCCGGTAACTGTAGCCCTCTGACATTATAGTCCAAAGGTACTGAACTAACATCGGAAAAGGTCCACTTTGAGAAAATGCTTTGAAGCGCAGGTCTTTTGTATGTCCCTCCATCTGCAGTCATGTCACGACTTTGCAATACTGAATCTCGATTAGCCACAGATCCTGACAAAGCCGTTCATACAGAGATCAGATCTTAAAGTTAGAGCAAGCTAGTTATGTGGCTAAACTCAGCTCTGAGGGGATTGACGATGGCAAAGACGTCTGGTACATTTCTCATCACGTGATAAGTCACAACAATAAAGATCGCATAGTCTTTGATTTCTCTTTCACATTTCAAGGCCAATGTCTAAATAAGTACCCGTTACCGGGGCCGATCCTTGGGCCAACACTTCTTGGTGTTCTGTTGTGTTTTAGGCAGCGTTCAGCAGACTTATCCCCGCACTTAGCTACTCAGTCACAGACTTGATTCTTTCTGCTGCCTGTACACCACTGATATAACATTTGAGCATATGTAACAGGGTCATAAATCACATATTGTTATAATTACACAAAATGTGTTCTAAACCCCCAAACTACTCCTTTTATACCTGACTTTTAGGACCTCCAAGCCTGTAGTTATGTTCATTATCAGTTAGAGCCCCTCCTCATTCTTTTCTTCTTCTTCTTTGGTGCAATCCTATAAATACAATGTACCCCTTTTGCCTCTCCCCTTTTCTATAATTCCCCTGTGGGAGAGGTGGGTGTCATTTCTTTCCCAACACTGTAAAACACACATATAACGCTGAAGATATCTATCTATTCGGAACCATGATAACAGGGTTCATGCTGATCGGAGTTGGCTTAGCCCTGGTTTATCGGAGAAATAAGAGAGCGGAACCGGCTGTTCAAACCCCCCCAAGGCTGCCCGCTGGAATCGAAATGGAACGAGGCGCAACCTCTCACAACGAACGTAATATGGTCAACACCTTGGAGACGCTTACAGCTGCTGTGAAGGCTCAAAACAACACCATTGAGCGTATGAGGGGAAACATCAGAGAGGGGCCTGCTCAAAATGAGACCCTTGAGCGACAGTTGGAAAACATCACGGAACGGATCACTGCAGTTGTGAGGTCTCAGAATCAAAAGAACAATAACACCATGGAACAGAAGTTTGATACCATCATGGGGAGGCTCGCGACTCTCCAACGGGAGATCGAGAGGCCAGTGTCGGAGTCTTAAAGAGCAGCCTGAAAAATTCTCCTGGGCTGCTCGCATGAAAATTAACAAAACCAACATAAACATTGCGGACCCCCATCACGGCGCCAGCTGCAGGCCCAAGGCTGGAGCCGAACAATCACTCCCTGATAACGACTGTGTTACGGCTATTCTTCCCATCCCATGCAAGGACACCTGGATTGGCTGGAGGACTGTTTACTTAGCCTGATAGGCCGAAGGACACTGTCTCAGCTAAACTATGGACACGCACCCACACACACACTTACACTGACAGGCACTCACTCATCACCCCTCCCTTTCCAACGCCTTCGATGCTTGTGCCCTACCGGGGAAGATAGCAGTCAACTGGACCTGTATTTGGTTGGAGGAGCTGGAGTGGGCAAATTATTTACTTGGAGGTCTTTCTTTCTTTTACCTTTTGTATCAGACACAACGCAGAATCACACCGGTTACACATATTAAAACTATTATCCTGTTCTACAATTAACATTCAACATGTTTGACCTTCTATATTTGACTTTAGACCTGTTGGGTTCATTTTGAGACAGAGAAGACAAACATGCTCAAAGTCATGAAGCAGTTGCAGGTTTAAGTTAAAAAAAACGTCTGACAAGTCTCTGCTCGCTCAGGAGACCCAAACCAACACAGAGCCTCAAACCCAGTAAGTGTTTTTGATCCCACCCAGTAAACCGGACACTAATGTGTACCGGAAACCTACGCATACAGATCAGTATTCAAGGTTTGACTCTCATCGCCTTGAGGCGACTTATGTTGTGATTTGGCGCTATATAAATAAAATTGAATTGAATTGATCATCCACTGGAGCATAAGCTGAGTGTGATCAGGACGTGAACAGGAGCGAACACCATCCCCACAGACACAGCAGCCAGGGAAGCAGAGGACATCACATAAAGAAAACCTGTAGTGATCCCGTATGTGTCAGGAGTATCAACTGAGATGAACAGAATCAACTTTTTGGGAATTGCTTACCTGGATGATTGAGCATCAAGATATGTTTCCAAATCTTTAAAAAGACACATAAATAAGCGTGCGGTTGGAGCTCACTGGACCAGGATTAAAGACAACTTGGCATTAATCAGCTCTCAGACGTGATGAAAATAACATCAGACCACTCAGAGCAGATTTAATGTCACACGAGAAAGAGTTCAATCTCTCCCTGACTGAGATTTAAAATGTGTATCTTCATCTTTTCTAATTGCTACATGTTGCTGATTTTACAGTTTTGCTTCAAACTGGAATCCTTTGTTCTCGACAAACATCATCTGCATGTCAGAGAAGAAATGGAGTGGTGAGCGTCTGTAAAACATCGATTTGTCATGAGTGGAATCTCAGGACATGAATCAGATATGATCAAATGAATGAAAAAACTCTCACGGAAATATCGCGATATCTTCGACCTCCACGTCGACTGGGGATGTGGCGTCAGCCGGTGGGCGGAGCGTCCTACGGACCAAAACATCAGATTTTAGAAGCAGGAAAAGAAAAAGATCCATCCGCGGATCCACCGACCGAACCACGGACACAGACTCCACCCCACGGAGAGCCGCTGCTGTTGTGGGGAAAATGTCTTCGGGCTCCGGGAGCAGGAACACGGAACCATGGGGAAGCTTCGACGATAATCTCATCCAGGTGAGCTACATGCTAACAGGCTAACGAGCATCCCAGCCGGCCTATAAAAGTAACAGCACCTGAGTGACGCTGCAGGTTAGCCCGAAACAGCGTACAGGTGAGCTCGCGAGGTTAAAGCACTGTGAGGAATCAAACCATGCTAACATGGTAACAGGAGACCCGAGAGCTAACAGGCTAACACCAGGCTGACCTGAGATCAGCCGACTGAACATCTGTAATCAGCTGGAAGCTCCTCTGATAAACTGATTAACAAACTGTTGGTCGGTTTAACGGATCGATCCCTACCTCAGTAAGACTCCTCTCCGGTCTCCTTTTATGTCTCCCATGTTTCCTCTCCTGTCTCCTATGTTTCCCTTTCTGTCTCCTTCCGCATCTCCCATGTTTCCTCTCCTGTCTCCTTATACGTCTCCCGTGTTTCCTCTCCTGTCTCCTTCCACATCTCCCATGTTTCTTCTCCTGTCTCCTTATACGTCTCCCGTGTTTCCTCTCCCGTCTCCTTCCACATCTCCCATGTTTCCTCTCCTGTCTCCTTATACGTCTCCCGTGTTTCCTCTCCTGTCTCCTTATACGTCTCCCATGTTTCCTCTCCTGTCTCCTTATACGTCTCCCGTGTTTCCTCTCCTGTCTCCTTATACGTCTCCCGTGTTTCCTCTCCTGTCTCCTTCCACATCTCCCATGTTTCCTCTCCTGTCTCCTTCCACATCTCCCATGTTTCCTCTCCTGTCTCCTTCCCTCACTCTCGTGTTTCCTGCATTCAGGGCGGCGGCTCAGCGGTCATCGACATGGAGAACATGGACGACACGTCGGGCTCGAGCTTTGAGGACATGGGCGAGATGCACCAGAGGATGAAGGAGGAGGAGGAGGTCGCGGCAGAGGCTGCCGCCACCGAGGATGACGTGGCCGACGACGGAGAGTTCCTGGGCATGAAGGGGTTAAAGGGTCAGCTGGGCCGGCAGGTGGCCGACGAGGTGAGGCGGGGTTATCTGGTCTTAAACACTTGCAAACATTTTCTTCTTCTGTAGCTGTTAGCTGCTGTTACAGAGGCCAGCTGAAGCTCCTCTGTGCCACACAAAGACCGTGTTCAAAATTTCAGAAGGAAATTCAGGAGAAAGGTCTGCCAGCTAAAAAGATTTAATTTGTGTTGGCAGCTGAAATTACAAGTTTACACAGTGCTGTGGATCTGTGTGTGAAATCAAGCATCTGGTTCACCAAGAGGATAACCCTCAAACGGGCAGCACAACTTTCTATAGTGAGACAAAAACAAAGGTTATCATGGCTCCCACACAGTCGTGCTGTCTCCTGGCGAATCCTCCCCGTCCATCGCCCGGTATCTGTTCGCTTCTCTGTCCGAGACAGAAAAGGAAAACACCTCCCTGCCCAGCCTTGATAATCTAATGTTATTATCCATTCTTCTTCTACTGACTCTTAAGTTCAGGTTCAGAATATCTTGCTCGGACGCTCGAACCCAGAGACTTATTCTAACCATTATCTGTGTGTAAGCGTGTTGCGAACAAACCTCTGCAGTCGACGTCATTCCTACAGTTTATCAGTCCGGACAGTCACGCCGAACGAAGCTTTCAACCTTCAAAGGAGTGCCAACCCATACGAGCACATTTGCAGTGTGTATATAAATATAATTACAACAGCTTTATTTAAAAATCAACCTAACAGCCCCTGGACGCCTCTGTTGTTACTTAGTGACGTCACTCTTACCGCTTTTTTCGCTAGTACCTGCTCGGCTTCAGTCGTTTGACGTCAGCGGTGACGACAGTCCTGTGGCGTCGTTTTAACGTGACACAAACACGACACAACAGTGGAGGATGTCGAGGCGATGGTGCACCCGCTGCTCTGTGGCGTTCAGTCAGACGCCGCGGTGTTGGTTTGTGTGGCCACATTCCTTGTTGTGGGTTTCAAAAAAGGCGGTTTTGATTTTCCTAAAGGAGTCGCTCTCATGACTCATCGAGTGAAGCCACTGACCGGCCAATCGGTGGGATGCAGTCTGTTGATGTTAGATGTTTGGATCACCTCAGATCACTTGGAACCCTGGCCAAGCAGGTACTAAAGGTACTTTACCTGGTACCAGGTACTACGGCTAAAAGCCGAGCCGAGCAGGTGTTAGTGGAAAAGCGCTAACTCGTTTCTTCTTCTCTGAAATGTTTTACCTGTGTGATGCGTTCAGGTGTGGCAGGCGGGCAAGCGTCAGGCCTCCAAAGCCTTCAACCTGTACGCTAACATCGACATCCTGCGGCCATACTTTGACGTAGAGCCGGTACAGGTGCGCAACAGGTAAGACTTCCTCCTTCCTGTCAGCTGTTTCCTGCTTTCTGCTGAGACTAGTGCTAACAGCTAATGGCTGACTCCCCCGCAGGTTGATCGAGTCGCTGATACCTGTCCGCATGATCAACTTCCCCCAGGTATGCATGAGTCTCTTTGTCGTAGTGTTAATGGCAGTCAGTGAGCAGGCTTAGCGCCTCCTGCTGGACCGGAGGCTGGAGCTGATGTTCGTGAGGGAGCTTGGTGGTGGAGATGCCGATAAAGGGTTCAAACGTGTCTCACTGCAGTTCGATGGTCAGATTCACACCTGTACAGGTGATGTTCAGATCCAGGTTTAGGTTCCTCTGACGTGTGTGCTTCCTGTGCAGAAGATCGCAGGCGAGCTGTACGGGCCGCTGATGCTGGTGTTCACTCTGGTGGCGATCCTGCTGCACGGCATGAAGACCTCAGGAACTGTCATCGTAAGAACACACACATGCACACACACCCTGTTCATGTTTCTTTGTCTGTTAAAGTGTTCTCTGTGTGTGTATTTGCAGAGAGAGGGCACACTGATGGGCACTGCTATCGGGACGTGTTTCGGTTACTGGCTCGGCGTCTCAGCCTTTATCTACTTCCTGGCATACCTGGTCAACGCTCAGATCACCATGCTGCAGATGCTGTCCCTGCTGGTAAGTCCTGGAACTACACACACACACACACACACGCAGAACAGGGTGGTGTGTTTTTGCTGCTCTCAGATGTGATTCAGGTTTCTGAGCCGCACCTGAATGCAGCCCTCCTCCTCCTACAAGATGTCATGTGACCTCACCTCCTGTCTGCCGTTGCCAGGGTTACGGCCTGTTTGGTCCCTGCATCGTCCTCCTCGTCACCTACAACATCCACTTCCACTTCCTGTTCTACGGGCTGTGGCTGCTGCTCGGCGGCCTGTCCACACTGCGCATGGTAAGCTTGTCGCTTCCCATCAGCTCCTGTGCCAGGACACGCTCCCTGTGTGAGCTCACCTGTTTGTGTGTGTGTGTGTGTGTGTGTGTGTGCGCAGGTGGCGGCGCTGCTCTCTCGGACTGTGGGTCAGACGCCGCGGCTCCTCCTCTGTGGGACGCTGGGGCTGCTGCACATGCTCTTTTTGCTCTACCTGCACTTCAACTACCACACCATCGTAGAAGGTCAGAACCAGAAGCACAGAGACAGGTTTTTGTGGTTCTCCTGCTGCCGGTCCAGGGCGGTTCGGTCGGCACGGCGTGCTCTGTCTCGCTGGTTTTTATGCTTACTTCTGCACAGGTGTGTCTGCTGACTCGTGTTTTCTCCTCCGTGTTTGTTTCAGGGCTGCTCGACTCCCTGGAAGGACACAACATGGCGCCCATGCAGCGGGTGGCCAGAGACGTGCCCGAGGTGATGCTCAACGCCACGGCGAGGAACCCGGGGATGCTGCTGAGCGCCTACTGAGGGGAGGGGGTTTTTGTTATGTCTGTGAAACTTAAACGCATCAATTTAAAGATCTGCGCATGTGTGTGTGTGTGTGTGTGTGTGGGGGGGGGGGGGGGGGGGGGTTGTTTCTTCTCCGACCTTCACTTTTTGATTTATTGATCGTGTACATATGGGATAATAAAGGTTTCATCAAGTTCAGACTTCCTGTACTTCAGTTTTTCCAAAATGAAAGCCTGTATTTCAGAGTAATGTTCTGATGCATTCACAGCTGTGTGTTGTCACAGGTGAACAGGAAGTCAGCAGAAAACTCACCTGAGTCTACTTCAGATAAAAAAAAACAAAAAGAGGTCACATGATGTGTGTTAAAGTGAAGATATTCATGATGTTTACTCGATTTAATAACTAAAACTCAGAACAGACACAAATATTTACAGCAACAGCACAAAAATATGAAACATCATGAACAGTAACAGATTCTTTTCTCACTCCAAAAAGAAGTTGTATCATAAACAAAAGTGCATTTTGTTGTTTTCACAGTTTTCTGCTTCCCACATTTATATTTATGGAAGAGAAATGTTCAGTGTGAGTCACTGCCGTCAACAACCCCGAACACGAGTGCTACTGATCCAGTCTGATCCAACACAAGCACCTTTCCAAGATAAACCACAAATCTGGTTATCAACCCGAACCTGAAGATGTGGATTCAAATGTGTTGAGGCGCTTCTTTCGGGTCGTATCAATGAATTATCGTCTTTAATAAATACATGAAGATCTCCAGTGCTGTTTCACAATAGTGACACAGTCAATAACTCCAAATACAACAGCAGGGGTTCAGAGGTCACCTCTCTGTGGAGTAAAGCTCTGCAGGGGAGCAGATGTTCCCCACAGCTGTGCCAGAAAACTCCCGACAGGTGATCTACTGGCAGGCTGACAGCACCTGTAAACAACGCCAGGAGCCACATCCATCAAATAATATCTGTGTTTATGAATTACTGTGCAGGACAGCAACAGCTGTTTCTGACAGTGCGACAGAATCGGAGGAACTTTGTTTGCAAACTGCAAAAATCTGAAGCCTCCAAACTGGAAAAACATCCAGGCGGGAATACAGGGAGGGAGAATCGGAAACCAGCTGTAAAGTACCTGTTAGTGGAAACACTTTTAGTGTGTCAGAGACCTTTGACAGTTGATGTTGTGCTTTGAAATGCCTTATTTTGAAACGACAGGAAGTTTGTCAGGACTAAACCACAGAAGAATAAGTTTGATTTTTTAATTTTATTTCACCCTAAACTCTGTCTGAGCCAATCAGAGTCTAAGCAGCCAATCACAGCAGTGGAAATAAACACCTGTGTGTGGTTATAGATACAGGTGGGGGTGACCCTCAGGTGTCAGACCCCGTGAAGGCACGCGATCCCGATGAGGAGGAGGAGGGCTGTTGGCCTTTCACCTCCGTGACGTTCAGCTACCTGTCAGTCTGAGCTCAGGGCGCAAGCTCCGAGCGCGGTCGCCTGTTTCCGGTGACGTATAGCGACAGCGCGGGAACCGTCAGTAGAGTCTGAGTAGAAACGGGATGAAGGTTTATTTCTGCGGCAGCATCCGCGGCGGGAGGGACGACGTGCACGTGTACCGGAGGATCGTGCACGCGCTACAGAGCTACGGGACCGTATTGACCGAGCACGTGAGCAGCGCCGAGCTCAGCGACAGAGGTCAGAGGTCACACACAGAAAACTCATATGCTCATATGAACAAAGGTAGGACGATTTGCCACTGAAGTTCGTGTTGTGCGCATGCGTAGAAACAACGGGTAGGATGGTTTGTCGGGTAGGATGGATTCCCAGAACACCGGCAGTCAGAACGGTGCGCGTTCACATGGTGGAAGAGGCTGGGAATCGATTTCTCTGATTCTATTCGATTCCAACTGAGACAGTCAGAAATATCATAATTCTGATCAGTTATCAGCACATCTCCATGTTTTATGTCTGTGTATGAAAACAAAGCTGTGAGACTTCATCAGAGGTGTGAGCATTACAGCAGAGGCCTTCGTGTCAAAGTAACTGAGGATAAAAACATAGAACATTTTCCTGCTTTGGCTTTTTATAGCAGACAACCTCAAAAATATTAAACTGAAGCAAACCATGAATCAGCATGTGAACATTACCTGATGCTGCTGAAGTGAAGCACAGCAAAGTTACAGACACAGCTGAGCAAACATTTGTTCAGTATTGAAGAGCAGAAATGAGGCTGTGATGTCAGAGGCCGACACTGAACACAGCAGCAGACTGGTGCCTGACAATAACAGCGCTTTGATGGTAAACTGGTCTCTGAGGACACAGAGGGAGAGAGAGCTGTGCAGGAAGTAACAGCCAAAGTCAGAGTGACGAGCTTTATCAAACGTGAAGCATCAGAGAGGGCGAGGTCACACCAGCACCTGCTGACCTCCAAGGTAAAAAAAGATTTCAGAAATAAAAGCATTTGCGTCACAAAAATGGGCGGAGTCACATTAACTGTATCCGATTTCAGGTTTGGTTTTCTGGTTCTGACCTTCAAAATAAGAGTGTGTGTGTGTTTGTGTGTGCGTTATGTCACTGAACTGCTGCACTATGATTGGACAGGAGAGAACAATGCAGCGTCCGGGGACCAGGCCATTCACAACCGAGACTTGGATTGGCTGCATCAATCTGATGGTGAGAACCAATCGTTTTGTTGATCGTTGATCATGGAATTTGAGCCAGTGACCCATGTGACTTCTGACCTCTGATTTCAGTGGTTGTTGCCGAGGTGACGCAGCCGTCTCTGGGTGTTGGCTACGAGCTCGGTCGAGCCGTCGATATGAAGAAAAAAATCTTCTGCCTGTTTAGACCATCGTCAGGACGAAGTGAGTGCACTTCCTGTTTCCTCATTGACACGCTTCAACCTGGTTGGCTGCTTCGTGCTGACTTCCTGTTTCTGTGCAGTCCTGTCGGCCATGATCCGAGGAGCCACTGACGTCGAGAACTTTGTGGTGCGAGATTACAGCGAGGACGAGGTGGAGAAGGTTCTGGAACAGTTTTTCAGTAGCCTGAAAAACTGAAAGCAGCTGTTCCAGATGTGCATCGCCTTCCTAACTAAAGTGAAGCCCTGTGATTGGTCCATGTCTGTTAAAATCAAAGCAATTTCTTTTCCAATTGAGATCGTGAATGTTCTTGTGCTTTTAATGTGAAGGGACATGCTTCACGTGTCTCTGAGGATATTTCTTGCTGAAATGGTCATTATGGTTCTGATGGTTTCAGGTGATTCTCTTCTATTTTTTTCCTGAAACTGTTTTAAATTCAAAGACTCTGATTTGGTTCATACTTAATGTAAAAGTTCAAAGGTCCCCCTGCATTAAAATACTCCGGACAGTCCGTTCTCCGGCTGATTCCTTGTTCACTGGAAGCTTGTTACAGGTGATTCAAACTGCATTACCAACAATCCTTTGCTGAGTTATCGCACAGAGGGAGGCGCAGCAAGACTCAGTTCCTGCAGCTACCAGCAGGTGGCAGCAGAGCCTGATACAAATCTGTGTGTGGGGCTACCGTCCAGCCTCAGAGGAAACGGTCACTGACGAGGCGTTCGGGAACAGCTTGATAAACCTGGTTATTTTTGCAAGCAGGTAACAGGAGCGTCCACAGACGCTACAGACGTTGGAATCTTTATTCCACTCGATCGACATAAGCTCTGACATCTGGAATTCCACCTTAAATACATGAGGAAAGGCTGCTCCTCCTCCCAACATTCAGCTACAAACTCCACACGCGTCACAGTGGGGGAAAATCTGCTGCTCAATGCATTTATTGATCAATCACTGAAAAGCAGTCCATCTCTGCATCCACATTCAGAACTGCGGCGCCATTAGGAGGTTGCCAGGTCCATCCCGGCTCCACCTCCTCGACCATCGCAGTGGTAATGGATTGGATTTCAAGGCACCCAAAGCGCTTTACAATACCACTATTCATTCACTCTCACATTCACACACTGGTGGAGGCAGCTACAGTTGTAGCCACAGCTGCCCTGGGGCAGACTGACAGAAGCCAGGCTGCCATATCGCGCCATCGGCCCCTCTGGCCAACACCAGTAGGCGGTAGGGTAAAGTGTCTTGCCCAAGGACACAACGACCAGGACAGAGAGTCCAGGGACCGAACCGGCGACCTTCCGGTTACAGATGCGATTCCCAACCCCCTGAGCCACGGTCGCCCCTAGTAGATAAAAACCTGCTTGGGCATGGGTAACAGAGAAGCATCGCCCATTTACTTGCGCAGTACCTCAGGGAACTACGCGAAGGTCTCACAGGTCATGTGACCCCACGATGAGAACACAAAAGGTCGAACACAGAGCGCCAGCTTCAGTCAGTCACACTGTTCATGAGCTGCTGTATTAATAAAGTTTGAACCAGGAAGTGAAGCTCAGACACGAGACGATCTGATTGGTTTGTACTGCATGAAGGAAATAAACTCCAACCTGACTTAAAGGTCCTTAAAACAATAACAGGCGAGGAGGCGGAGCTTTGTTTAAAATATTTTATTAGCTTTAAAATATACATTGTTTACAAACTGAGAAAATAAAATCGTCAGAGATTAACAGTCCGTTTCTGTCCGCCAGGCGAGACGCGGCAAGGACAGGAAACCACCCAGCTGACCCCGAAAACACCGCGCCTGGGGTCAGAGGTCGTGACCTCAGACAGCACCCGTTGGGGGGAGAGCGTAAGGGGCGGGATTACAATCAGACACTCCCCCACTAGTTACCGTTTGTCGGTCCTCGGGTGACTCCATGTCGTCTTCACATAAGCCCCCCGCCCGTCCGTCCGCCCGCAGCCATGATGGTGTCGGCTTGGTGCAGACACATCGAAACAGAACGAAAAAAGAAAATACAGTAGAAACGTGTGTTTACCTTTTTAGCGCCAACAGTGAGGCCGCCCAGCTCCACCTGCACAGGTGAGCCAACTAATACAGAGGCTTCCAAACAGGATCTGACTCATCAACGCCATTTTTTAAAAATCATCTACTCTGTAAAAGGAGACGCATAACAGCGCAACACCACACGTTAGCAAGCACTGATAACGAAGCTTCCAAAAACATCAGACGAACACGACAACAGGAGCTGCTCGCCGCTGTCACGGGGCCTGGAAATCAAGGACCCACTGACGCGAACACTTGCATGTTTCTCTGATGCATGCTGGGACACAGAGTCACTTTAAACAGGAAGCAGACAAGAAAAACACCACTTCAGTCTGACCTTAGATCACCAGAGTCGTTCATCACCGTTTCCTACCTCTTTAGTTAATACTTTTCAGAATAAAAGCATTAACTAAAGGCTACAACACACTGACGCTGTGAAGTGTTTTAATGTGAAGGGTAAAACAAGTAGAGTGATGTCATTGCTCCGACAAGTCGCATCATTAAAGATGTACGAGTCCTCATGTATCATCTATTTATACTCTCTCTCTCTCACACTGACACACACACACCTACCTTTTGGTTTTGTACCAGGTAAACGGTACCAGGACTCCGACCCTGAAACCTGGTCTGTTTGGAAAGTCTCAGTGACCTCATTCCTCACAGTCTCACACTCTCTCTCTCTCTCACACACACACACACACACACACACACACACACACACACACACACACACACACACACACAGAAATATTAGCGAGACGGAAAAAAGGTGAATAATTTAACAGCAGCTGACGACTCCAGCAGGAGGACGACATGTCTGCAGGATGAAGGACTCGCAAAAGGAAAAAAAGGTTTAAATGTTTCATCAGCTCGCAGCTTTGAGCTGCTCGCTCCGCTTGTCTATGTTTTATTCACCTGCAGTCTGAGCAGGAAGCCCCGCCCACCTTCACCTCAGTGTTTCCACTGGAAAAATGCCTGAAATGTCCTCACAAACACCTCAAGTCTCTATCAATACGACCCCCCCCCCAAACACACACACAGTCCACCTGGACACGCTCAGGGTTCGATGCTCCGGCGTGACGTTTGGTGCGGATTCGTTTACTTTTTCTGCTGTTTAATTTCAACTGAATCAGTGCGTACTCTTTTGGTCTGTTTCCCACCATCTGTCAACTAACAATCTGAAAACTACATCACTGTGACATCATCACGGTGTATAATGGGGCAGATGTAGCATGTTGTGAGGTCAAACAGAGATGGCGTCCTTCAGCGAGACATCGCGTGCTGATTCACATCGTCAAAGTTACGATTAAAAAACAAACAAACAAAAAAAACCTCAGTCCCACGACGCCACGGTTGGACCAAGATGCCTCACTTCCTGTTTGAACTGTGAGTTACAGCAGCGGGCACATCTGACCTCACATGCGGTCACTGCGTGGTTGCTACTGTCACTAGTCGTTACCAGACGTACGAGTTAATCCAGTTGGTAAAATTTAAATTGACCAATGGCGGTAATTGATTGTGTCCTAAATATTATGCAGCCATCTGCCACCAGGTGGCGCATCGCTGTTGAGAAATGCCATAAACGTCAACATGAACTCCTCGACGTTTCCCCAGAGGAGGAGGGAGGCGTGAACTTCCCTGCTGTCACTTCAGATAATTGTCGGTGTGCATTGTTCATAATGCTCGCACAGCGTTTAGTCCGTTAAGTTTCAGACATACGCACAGGTGTGTAAATGTCACGTAGCATGCACACGGGCAGTTTACATCTCAGAAAGCGCTGAAACTCATCAAACAGTCGATTGTCGCTACGCCACAACCACAACTCGACCTTCCCACCACATCAGCGAGCGGCCTAGCTTTAACTTGTCAGCGGCTGCAGCGCTCTCCGCTGTGACATCACGTCCCGTGAAAGCGGCTGAAAACTGTGAGCAGCTCCCGTTTCTGTAAATAGTTTTCTCTGCAGGAAACCTGAAAAAAGCCCCTGAACATTCCACCATTAATCCGTCCAATGATCGATCACCTCTGTTAGTCAGAGAGGCGGGACCAATCGATGACCCAACGGCGGGCCTCGGTGGGAGTGACAATCAGAGCTGTGAGGAGGCAACGAGCTGACATTCAATCAGAAGAAGAACAGAGTGAGGTCAGGTACGGCGGCTCACAGGTGCCACAAATATAAACTCCTCCAGGCCACCGGGGGCACTGCAGGAAGTCAAACAGATTCTTTGATTTCTGTTTTAACCCCAATTTCCCCCACTATAGAGGCTTTTATTTTGTAGGAATCAGTTTGCTATTTAAAGGAATATCAGTAGAGTTTTTGTTTTCAATCATCATTTAAATGAAACTGAGCATTTCTGGCACCGACAGGCTTCTGTAGACGCACGACAAAAGCACAAACTGACCAGGGGGGGGGGGGGGGAATCAAAAATCACAAATCTATAAACGGCAAACAATAAAACTAATAACAGATCAATACTCAATATTTCACAACAAAAAAAACAAAAACATGACAGCAAAAAAACAAAACTGGTACATTCCAGGTGTGAGTTGAGAAGAAGCCCCGCCCCCAACCCACAGGCTGGGTGTTCGAGGGGGCAGAGGTGAATCTGGGTCAAAGGTCAAACCTCAGTCTGCAGCTCCACAACAAATCCATCAGCTGACTAAACAACAGGAAATCAATGATTAGTACAGACTTCAAAATAAGTCTTAGTAAAAAGACTTAGTGTGCCCGGTGTCACACTCACAACCATGGAGTGAGAGAGTGAGGGACTGAGGGCGAGCGAGGCACTGTCTGTGTGTGTCTCTTCAAAATAAAAGTTTTGCTTTTAAAATCTGTTTTTCTGCTCTGACACACACACACACACACACGACGTGGTTTTGAATGTTGATTGTTCAGAATTTAACTGAACCTTTAATTGTCCACATACTTTTGCTCATACTGTATAAACTCTATATGCAGACTCAGAATCAAAGACGCCATATGGACATAAATATGCGGACACCTTCGTGGAGAACCAACCAGTCAAAAGTATTTCTTTTCCAAATTCACAGAAACGTCAAACTTCGGTTTAGGCTGTCCACATACGGATGGACATTATCTGATGATTGATTGATAATCAGCTGATCAGAACTCTATTGGCCTCATTCACCAATATTTGCGTGGAAACGTTCTTAAACGGCGCCATATTACAGCTGGATTCACATGTGTACCGGCCGTTAATCCGTTAACCAGCCCTGCGCAATTGCAATATAATTAGCATACTATCCACATATGGCCCCGCCCCCATTTCTCTATCCAAGGACACACGCTTACGTGTCTAAGGCGAAGAAAAGGAAACTTGAATAATAGTGTCCAAGGAGGCCAGAAGAGGCGGAGCTTTCCACAGTGTTTCCACGGGAGCGACCACGGTTCAAACGTAAACAAACCAAGTGACGGTCAGGCTAATGGGAGTGCTGAATATGTGACGTGGACGCTGCAGCGTTCTCTGACTGCGCGTACGGATTCGGGTACAAAAACAGAAATCACAGATTTGTGTGGACGCATTGTTAGTGAACGACGCCCGCACACGTGCACACGGTTTGCCAAATGTTACGATTGACGTGTCCACATACTTCTGGCCATGTCTCCTCTCTGCTACATCATCACCACTCTCGACACGTCATCAGACCAAAAGTATGTGGACAGTGATTCGTGTCTCACGCACACACCCGGGTCGGGCGGCGAGCTCGGCATACGGTAGAGTATGGCTATATCCTGGATGGGTGTGACCTCTGACCTCAGCATCAGGTCAGTGGAGCACAGTGCGGGGCGAGCAAGCATCAGTCCAGCAGTGTGCCTTGCTCCTGGGCGCGGGTCAGGCTGTCTTTCCGGTGCAGGTGGTGCACTCCCATCCTCTTCGGGCTCTTCTGGGGCCGATGCAGCGCGATGGCGCCAAGGGCGGGGTCCAAGTCCATTAGACGGGTTGAGATGACGGGCAGTTCGTGGGGCAGGATGTCTCTCTCCTCCCCTGAGCTCTCGCCCTCCTCCTCCAGCTCCCTGCGGGCGTCACCGGGGCTGGTCACCACGGTGACTGCAGTGTCCCCGCTCCCGCCGTCATCATCCAGGTTCATCAGCAGCTGCTCTCCCTCCTCCTCCGAACAGTCCCTGCCGCCGTAACAGCCCCGCCTCCCCACCCGCTGCTCGGTGTCGGTGTCTGTGTCAAGGCTGGAGCCACGGCTCGGTGTCCAGCTGCGTGCCGACGAGCCCTCCTCACCGTCAGAGTACGCCGTCCTGTGCCGGTCTGAGGAGGAGGCCACTCCCACTCCCACCGCCACCTGCCTCCTCCTCTGCAGCTCCTGAGCCGTCTGGCTACTGAAGGACGTGCGGTGCAGCAGCGTGCCGTCGCTGGACGGCGCCATCTTCTCCACGAACATCCGCTGCCAGTTGGCGATCAGGTCTTCCTCAGAGCTGCCAGAGCTCGCGAGGACACTGGGTGCCTGAGTGGGAGGGGTTAAAAACAACAACAACATCATCATCATCATCATCATCATCATCATCATCATCATCATCGTCGTAAGCTCGCATCTGAGATTTAACTAGTGTGATGGTGGGTGGGGCTTCAGTTACCTGAGGCGGGCTGCTGAATGGGCTGGACTGACTGGACAGCGGCTCGCTGGGGGCATCTCTCTGTGATGGTGGCGTGCGCTGTTGGGCTCCAGAGGAGGAGGAGGGGGCGGGGCTGCCAGGTGCCAACCGCTCGTCGTCATTCTGCACGAGGCTCAGCGAGATGGCCTGCCTCGTGGCGTATGTGCAGTTGGGCAGCGGCGAGTTTTTCGGGATCTTCACTTTGTCGTCCGACGAGAACTCGATGACCTTGCGCCCGGGGTAGAGGGGGTGGGGTGGAGGTGGCGCCGGGTACGGGTTCAGCTTCTCGAAAGATGGAGCTCCACCTGCCTCTTCATCCAAGCTGCTTTGACTGCGACACGAGCCGTTCTGCTGCGACGCCTCCTGACCGGCACCGTTCTCCCGGCCTCGCCCCTCTGACCCCCCGGGGCCCGTCATGTCCACGTGCACGAAGACGTCTTCGGCGACGGGCCGGCCGCAGCTGCTGGACTGGGCAGAGTTCAGGACCAGCGGCTCGGGTTTCTCTAGGACACGGGCGATGACCGAGGTCGGCACGACGTCGGCGGGCGTCAAACTGAGCGTGTCTGGGTCCTGAGAGCTGGGGGCGGGGCTTCGCTCTGGGAGACTGCTCTTCATGTGTTTGTTCAGCATGTCCTGAAGCTCTGAGGGCAGCTGCACACACACACACACACACACACACACACACACACACACACACACACACACACACACACACACACACACACACACACACACACACACACACACACACACACACACACACACACACACACACACACGTTTAATTCCCGTTCTTTCGGTACTCAGCTCCACAGACAGGGTCACAAACTAAAGTCTTCATCAGCCAATAAACTGTAGGTCTAAAACAAGAAGTTACAGAACCTGCAGTACCTCTAACAATCAGCAGAGGCAGCAGTGAGTCAGTCCCCCAAGTTACAACATCACAGCAGAAATGAACGTGTTTACGGCCGAACACACAAACTGTTTGGTCTCTACGGTAACACCTCTATCACGAGATGCAGATGACACAGTTTTATATATATATCAAAGAAAAGTCAGAGACAAATGTAACACCTGTCCATGGGGAGGATGCTTTTAACTCACTTGTCTAAACTGTATTGAGGTTTAAGGTTTCCATTATTAGGGGCGTGGCCTCTTGCTGCTAATGGTCTGCTAGGCTTCACCTGAACTGGAGCTCTTTGATACCTACGGCCAGATAACCACGCCTCTCACCCAAATATGTCACTTCCTGTTCCAGAAATCCAGCGCAGAGCTGAAGTCATGTGCAGTGGTTGTCATGGTGACCCATTTCAAAGTCAGTAGTCCTCACAAACACACAAACACACACACACACACACTCCTGGAAATATCCGTGTGTGTCTCTAAACTAATGGGTCTGATGCAGGCAGCAGATCGATCCCACTCTCACGCTTTAATGGCATTAGCGCGTGTGCCAGTTTCCTCCATTAAAGCGTAATACTGGAGATTCATTTGCCCGCTTCCTGCTGACCAGTGGAAAACTCCTCGCCATCTGCAGCGGCGAGGACCTTCCAGTGACGTCAGCTCTGACGTTCAGTACTGACACTCTGCCTGTCAGCTGGAGCAAGAAACTACCACAGTTGGAGCAGAGTGAGAGGCAGATGTGACCTTTGAACCCAGAGACACTGCTGAGCTACACTGCCCTGATAACTACAGGTAGGCCCGCCCTCAGCTGCTTCCTGCAGTGCTGTGACGCCACAGGGACTAAAATCCTCCCAAATTAACTTCACGTTTGTTTCACTCAGACCTCAAAACAATCAGGAAACAGTTCACTAGGGTCAGAGGTCAGCTGAGCAGGAGGTTCATTTTCTCAGAGTCGCCCCCTGCTGGACGTTTGAGAGACTGCAGATTCAGAGCATTTCCCACTCGTAATAATAAAAGTTACTCACATCAGCAAATTTGTGGTTCCTGAAGTGCGACTTGTTGCACTTGAGCAGCTGAACGGCCAAATTACAGTCCTGCCTGTAGCGCTCCTGCAGACAGAAGACAGCATCAGTCAGAGCACGCTCAGAGGAAACAGACACCATTAAACAAAATAAAAGCCCATCCTGCAGAACAATGGTTTTACAGAGACCATCAATGGGGTCACAGCAAGTCTTGACAATCAGGAAGTTATCACACAGTAGTTTTTACTTCCTGTCGTCTCACTGTGAAACACCTGACACTTTGAACTTTGACCTGGAAGCTGAACGTTTTTACACAAGTGACTGTTTGTTCTCACGTTGAGCTCCTCCAGATGGTCGATTGTGTTTTTAGCCTCCAGCAGTTTGTTGGTGAGCTGCACGATCTCCTGGTCCATCGTGTTCTTGTCCCTCTCCACCTTCCGCAGCTGTGGGCGGGGTAAAGACAAAGCATTAGCGTACCAGCTATCAGTCACAGTAAAGCAGCCAATCAGGAGCCTGAGGCAACAGCAGGTGGGCCTTCAGTGGAAACCTACATTCAGATCATGTGGGAAAAAACTGAATCGCACATTTTTCCGTGTGGGCAACATGTTTGTAGTTTTCCGTGCAGCTCAGCTTCTCCTGTCAGCTTTTCAAACTAGTCCTCCTTCAGCCAGCGCTGTGAAGTTAAGCTAGTTTTCCCAGATCATTTGAATGCTGCATTAAGCCAGCAGCTCTTACAGATGCATTATGGGAAGCAGTGGCGTGTGCTAAGAGATCAATAAGATCGATAAGATCCCGATCAAAGCGCTGAAGCTGGAAAACAAGCTCGATGTTCAGCTTTTACTCTGCAAGCACGTCTCAAACGTGAGCATCAGTTTTCTGCTCATCGTCAGATCAGGACCTTCGTCCGCAGCTAGAGGAACGCATTCTGCACGCGTGCAGCACCACGGAGAATGTAATGGACAAGCTCCGCCCACTGCAGGTGGAAATGAGCACCATTTGTTACTGACCAACAAGTGTGCTGTTCACAGCAGCTCTGGGAAGGGGAAAAAAAAAAAAAAAAAAAAAAAAAAAAAAATCGCTATTTTTTTTTACATTTTTTTTATGTCAAAAGTTCTGATTTCCAGAAACATTTTATATCAAAATATGTTTTTTAAAAAGCTGCAAGAAACACAAATATTTAGTCTTAAATCAACATTTTAACAAAGTCTGATTCTAAAAATACAAACGACATTTTTATCCAACAAACAGAAAAGTCGGGATTTAAAATTAAGATTTGATATTTCTCCAAAAGAGGAAAAACAAACTTGAGAAAATATTCCGGGAGAAAAGTATTTTTGATGGGAATGATTTTCCTCACTATCGTGAATGTTCGGTAATATCGGACACGTTTTTAATCGTCTCTTCCTGAAGACGAACCTTCAGTTCGTCCTGATTCGTCAGGCGAGCTCAGAAAACCTAAAAGCTAAAAAAAAAAAAAACAAAAAACAAAAAACTGGATGCACAACCGCCATTGGCGGAGACGGGCGGAGTTTGAACACCAAGCCCAAAAAGTTCAAAACGCAGCGAGCCGAGTCTTTAAGGCGGAAATCAGCTGGATCTTCAGTCCAGCTCGGTCACAGAGAACTTACAGTAACACTAAAGGAGGAACAGGTGGAGGCTGATGGAGGCTGAGCTCACGCCTCTCAAAGCTGCTCAGGTTTCTCCCAGAAAAATCAGTTTAACAGCTGAACGAGAGGACTTGGTGCTCAAACAGGAGGAGGAGGAGGGGGGACAGAGAGGGAGGAGGAAGAAGAACATGAAACGCAACTGCATGAACCCATGTCTGACTGACAGCAGCCTGATGGAGGCGATGAGGATGGAGGTGATGAAGGTGGAGGTGATGAAGATGAGTCAATCCACCAGGGAGCAGCGTGCGAAAAAGGAGAAAGAAAGAAACAGATGAAGAACGACAGTCAGACAAAAACAGGAAGTTTGTCAACTGTTCACCACCTCTAACCCCACCCACCCCAGCTGAGCTCCCACCCAAACTTTCAGAGGTCGCTGGCACCCCCTGTGCCCACTCAGTGAGCTGCAGCCAACTGAGTCATTGCGTGTTCGGCAGCGTGCACACCTGAGCACCAGAAATACAGCGGTTTATGACGCTGCCCGTGTCAGAGACCACTTACAGCTAGCTGGCTAACAATTGCCATTGCGGAGAGTAAACGCTACATCACTTTGTGCCTGTAAATTATATCCTAAGGAGTGAAATAAAAACTGACCACAGACACAAACAGGCTAACGTTAGCTGCTCAGCGAAACTGGAAAATAGCCTGTTAGCAATAATGTTAGCAACATAGCTACAGTTAGCCAGCTAGCTGTGAGTCCGCTGCACTGCATGAACCTGGGGACAGTTGGCTCACATGCTAGCATGCTAGCACGAATAAACTGACACCCAATATCCAATCTTTAAGTCTGACGTCATGAGCTGTTTCCGGGTCCAAACTCCGCTTCAGGTCCCAAAGTCAAACGAACACTGCGGCATCACAGAGAGTTAAAAACTGTCTAAATTCTTTCATCTTTAATAAAATGATCAGCGTTGCTGCTTTACCAGGTGTAACAATTAAGTTTATCATCCAGGCATCCATGAAAACGGAATTTATGACATTTAACGGAGTTAGAAGTTAGCAGGAAGTTAGCTCCCTAGCTTCTACCTAAACAGGACATAGCATGTTCTGACTGAGAGGTTTCTGAAACAAATCCAAACGTAAGCTCTGTTATCACTTCCAGCATAAATGAAGACAGAAAACTAAACAGCAGTGACATTTGTAGGGTTACTGAAGTTGGGCTAGCTGGTATATAATGATGTCCTATGTGATCGCTAGCTACACAGCTATGTTAGCATAACAAACAGTGAAGCTGGAGGATGAAGCTAACTTCTTTCCACTCTATAAAAGTTAACGTGAAGGTTCCCGATGGTTAGAGACAAATGCAATCGCATGGCAGGATGCTGTAAACGGACCAAACTTCAGCCAGGAGAACAACTGAGATTATTCATCCACAATACGAGGTTAGTCATTCATATACTGCTGCATGGGCTGGGCTGCAGTTACATCATAAGGGTTTAAAACTAAGCAGCTGCAATAAAAACAGAGGCCGACAGTGATCACTGACTGTTTTTAGTGGCTTGTTCAGATTAAACAGAACAAGATACAAAGCATTAAAACATGTTAAAAGCACAACAGCCTTAATAAACAGAGCAGTTTAGACCCAGGGTTCATAAGTCATCACTTAAAGACCGAACAGCAGCTTCACTCTAATGTCCTCTCTGAAACGCCCGTGGAGCCACAGCAGCTCATTGTTTCTTTCATTTGGAGTCAGTGGGTGGAGTCATGCTGCTTGACACTCATTTGGCACTGTTAGTGATTAGTTGACTCAATTTCAACACCAATGCCAGCTAGCGTTGTCTGTGCTGCGTGAATAGTCACTGTGACAGTTTTTGAACACGCCGTTCCTGCTGATGACATCACCATAAATGCACACACTCAGTAACATAACACACCCCTGCACTGCCCAGTAACCCAAGGTCACTGCACATGCTCAGTGGATTTGTAAAAACACAGAACATTTTGTTTGAACAAACATGTCCAAACTGTAACCGTGGCTCTCCCACAGGTGATCAATACGCTGCCTCAGTGTTTTTATTCAGGTATTGATCAGTTATTGGATGAGCTCGATCAACCCTGTTGCTATGGCGCTCCCGAGTATCTCAAGGTCAAAGGTCAGGTGAGTGAGAGGCAGAGGTTTACCAGAGCGTGAAGTTTCTCCTCCAGATCCTGATTGGCTCTCTGAGACGCTGTGTAACTGTTCTGGAGTCTGCAGGTGGGAGAGAGAGAGAGCGCCAGTATGAGTAATGCTCGCCCGACCGTAGACTGCAGCAGTGCGTTCGACCCTTCAATCGCAGCCGCGTCAGACACGGAAGCAGAGCGCTGGAGGCGAGGCTCATTGGAGGCCAGAGTGTTGAGCCGGAGCAGATAGAGACTCGGCGCTGTGATCAGCGTTTCCCCGCCTGTAGAGACGAGAAAACGCCACGTGGATGGGTCGCGTAAGAGACGACCGGACTCCACGTGTGGCTGTGACGGCGGGCGTCGCTGACAGGTACATGAACAAGTACTTTCTGATCTGCGAGAAACACAGTACACACAGCAGCGTGACGGAGCGCGTGCAGACTCGGGCGCAGGCCGGTCAGCTGATTAACCTTCGATCAGAGCAAAGCACACGCGTACGGAAAGGGTCAGCTGATTTTATCGGCGCTGCGAGGATCGCGTTTGTTGGTTAAAGAAAACTCAACCGTGAGCGTACAGCTGCACGGGACCATTCATCAAAGTACAAGTACTGCAAACATCAAAGTACAAGTACTGCAAGTGTACTTCATGGAAGAGAGTGAGCGGTGCGACTGACACTCTCATTCCTGATGAACTGACTCCACCCACCTGCGGAACTTGTCTCTCATCTTGTCCAGGTCGTCTCGAGTCCGGCTAAGCTCCGCCTCCATGTAGTGGCGGTTGCTGTCAAACTCCGCCTCCATGGCCTCCATCTTGTGGGTGGTGAGAGAGAGGCGGCGCCGCAGGTCCTCATTCTGCTGCTGAAGGATTCTGGGAGGAGACAGGAAGTGATGAAGACAGAGCTTCCTGTTCAGAGACCACATGACCCTGGCTGAACTAAAAGCTGCTTCCTGTTAATAACCGACACTAACGGGACAAACAGCCCACACGTCCTTTAGTTTGAAGCTGCTTGATGACAAATGCTGCCCAGCTTCCTGTTTTAACGGCTAAGCTAATGAGAAGGCGTGACAGACAGGAAGTTACGTTCAAACAGACTCACCTGATCCTGTCCGAGTCCGACAACGCCTCCTGAAACACAACACGACATCATCAGACACACAACAAACTGCACTTTAAACTGTGTGTATGCGCGTCACTCTGGACTCCGCCCTGCGCTCTGCTCTCCGTCTCACTGTCACATGATTGGACGGACTGAAGCGGCCACCATACCCTTTGCAGCCGTAGCTCGGCTTACCGACACGCCGTCACCACACGCACGCAGCTGTATACAGGGAGTGCAGAATTATTAGGCAAATGAGTATTTTGTCCACATCATCCTCTTCATGCATGTTGTCTCACTCCAAGCTGTATAGGCTCGAAAGCCTACTACCAATTAAGCATATTAGGTGATGTGCATCTCTGTAATGAGAAGGGGTGTGGTCTAATGACATCAACACCCTATATCAGGTGTGCATAATTATTAGGCAACTTCCTTTCCTTTGGCAAAATGGGTCAAAAGAAGGACTTGACAGGCTCAGAAAAGTCAAAAATAGTGAGATATCTTGCAGAGGGATGCAGCAGTCTCAAAATTGCAAAGCTTCTGAAGCGTGATCATCGAACAATCAAGCGTTTCATTCAAAATAGTCAACAGGGTCGCAAGAAGCGTGTGGAAAAACCAAGGCGCAAAATAACTGCCCATGAACTGAGAAAAGTCAAGCGTGCAGCTGCCAAGATGCCACTTGCCACCAGTTTGGCCATATTTCAGAGCTGCAACATCACTGGAGTGCCCAAAAGCACAAGGTGTGCAATACTCAGAGACATGGCCAAGGTAAGAAAGGCTGAAAGACGACCACCACTGAACAAGACACACAAGCTGAAACGTCAAGACTGGGCCAAGAAATATCTCAAGACTGGTTTTTCTAAGGTTTTATGGACTGATGAAATGAGAGTGAGTCTTGATGGGCCAGATGGATGGGCCCGTGGCTGGATTGGTAAAGGGCAGAGAGCTCCAGTCCCACTCAGACGCCAGCAAGGTGGAGGTGGAGTACTGGTTTGGGCTGGTATCATCAAAGATGAGCTTGTGGGGCCTTTTCGGGTTGAGGATGGAGTCAAGCTCAACTCCCAGTCCTACTGCCAGTTTCTGGAAGACACCTTCTTCAAGCAGTGGTACAGGAAGAAGTCTGCATCCTTCAAGAAAAACATGATTTTCATGCAGGACAATGCTCCATCACACGCGTCCAAGTACTCCACAGCGTGGCTGCAAGAAAGGGTATAAAAGAAGAAAAACTAATGACATGGCCTCCTTGTTCACCTGATCTGAACCCCATTGAGAACCTGTGGTCCATCATCAAATGTGAGATTTACAAGGAGGGAAAACAGTACACCTCTCTGAACAGTGTCTGGGAGGCTGTGGTTGCTGCTGCACGCAATGTTGATGGTGAACAGATCAAAACACTGACAGGATCCATGGATGGCAGGCTTTTGAGTGTCCTTGCAAAGAAAGGTGGCTATATTGGTCGCTGATTTGTTTTTGTTTTGTTTTTGAATGTCAGAAATGTATATTTGTGAATGTGGAGATGTTATATTGGTGTCACTGGTAAAAATAAATAATTGAAATGGGTATATATTTGTTTTTTGTTAAGTTGCCTAATAATTATGCACAGTAATAGTCACCTGCACACACAGATATCCCCCTAAAATAGCTCAAACTAAAAACAAACAAAAACTACTTCCAAAAACATTCAGCTTTGATATTAATGAGTTTTTTGGGTTCATTGAGAACATGGTTGTTGTTCAATAATAACATTATTCCTCAAAAATACAACTTGCCTAATAATTCTGCACTCCCTGTATACCCGCCATTAAAGCGCAACAAGCTGCTGCAGTATGGTGTCAGCACGGAGACAACATCGCAGCGTAACCGCTGAAGAGCCAATCACAAGTTACAAAAATCAAGGGGTGCACAACCAGAGGTCAAAGCGAGGTCAGAGGTCAGAGTGCGTCACTGGGAGTTTGGTGTCCTATGTATTGTATGTGGCCCCTGTGTGATGTCATCTTGATGATCAATAACTAATGAGCTCAGTGTGAACCGCTAAGACCAGTCCGCTACCCTGGACTGGTGACCTTTCACCCGCAGCAGGAAAAGAACAACAGGAAATGGTTGGGGGCGGGGTAAAGGTGGAGTGGACCTACCTTGATGTGTGACAGCAGTGACAGATTAGAGAGAGGAGGTTTGTCCACCTTAACTCCTCTTTTCACCTGCCGTTTAGTCCCTGCCCACTCTCTGTACCCTTGCTGCTGCTTCGCGGTCTCCCGCACCGCCCCCTCCTCCTGCGTGCCTCCGGGCCGCTGCAGCGCTGCCACCCAGTCGTCCCAGCGTCGAGTCCGGTCTGCAGAAGACCCCTCCACCTGCTGGTTTCTGTAGGCGGGGTGGCGGCGCTGGGAGGCGGGGCTTATATACTCTTTAGAAGCCGACCTGCCGAGCAGTGTTAGGCGGGCGGGGCTAAGGACCCGACAGGTGATCTCATCCAAGAAGTTAGAGAAGCGGACCTTCTCCTGCAGCGCCTGCATCCTCCAGTTCCAGTCAGTCCTGACAGGAGAGGGCGGGGACGAGGACCGCCGCCAGGTCAGCCCCTGCTGCTCTACCCGATCCAGAGAACGGGTTGGAGGGCACCGGCTGGCGCTGCTCCACCCTCTGCCGTCATCTAGCATCTCCACCGACTTTGACTTCCTGATAATGTCATAGGTCTCCACACCCAGTGAAGTCGGCTGCTTCAGGATGCTCCGAGGAGCGCTGGCGGTCCGCGTCCGGCCAGCGGCGTTCATGCAGTAATTGAGGTGGTGATGTCTTCCTCGAGGGTTGCAGCTCACTGCGTGTTTCGGGGCTGGGGCGGGGCTTCCATGTCCCAGGAAAGCCTGGTTTCCTGTGTTAATGGAGGTCTTGACATTGCGAGGACTCGTGCCGCGCTGAGGTCGCGGCTTTCGGTGAGGAATCATGGCATCGTGACCGGATGCAGTCATGCCCGCCACCGCGGTTTTCGCTGAGCTGGGTTGGTGGATATGTCCTCTGAAGAGCGGCGGCGGGGTGCAAAGCTCCAGGCTGGAAAGGCTGGAAACCTCCAGCTCGCTGTCTGAGAGTGGCGGCGGCAGGGTTGGGACGCCAGGCCTCATCCCATCGCCAGACAGCCGCTGACGGACAAGGTGCTGCGGGGGGTGTGGAGGTGTCTTTAAAGTGTGTTTGATTACCTGATTGATGTCGGGCTGCGGTGCAGGTGGCGGTGGAGCAGTGGGCAGGGCGTGGCGTGACTCGCGGTGCTGCGGTGGAGCCTTACGGTATGGCTTCCTGGCCGGCGCCGCACTCGCCATCCTAGGCCGTGCTTCCTTCCTGTGTAACTTCGTGTCGGTCTGTCAGTCCTGCCAGGAGAAGACGAGTTAGAGGAGGCACAAAACGACTCGGACGCCCGACAACCACCCACCACAACGCCTCGACCGCAACTAGACTGTTGCAACCGTCGCCCCCTCACCCTCTCTCTGTGTGTGCAGATCGATGCTCGGTCGCCCGTCATCAGCATCAAATACACCCTCGCCACTACAGTAAAGTGTGTGTGCATGCGTGTCCGTCCCTCAGGCCTCTCATTGATTGCGTTTGTTTCCAGAACAGGAAGTGCAGCTGCATTGATCTAACGCTAATGTTAGCATGTGACAGAGTGGAGCTAACACTGCTAATGTGCTAACAGCTGATGATGATGTCACATGATTACAGCTGCCACAGCGCTCTGCTCTGACTGACTGTGAGCTCACTGGACGTTCAACTGGCATGTGGAGGTCAAAGGTCAAAGCTCTGATTTGTAACGTGTGAATGTAGTGTTCAGACACGCACCCGCCACTCTCTGCTCCAATTAATGCACATCACATGACCGCGTCCTGCCCTTGGGGAGCCAATGGCAGGCCATTGATCACTGTGCAACTTCCTGTTTCTCTCACACACACACACACACACACACACACACACACACACACACACACACACACCCCCCCCCCCTCTGTGAGGACCTCTGATGTCACACTGAACGTCCTTTAAAGCTTCTCCACACGATGGAAACGCCCTCTGTTCCACCTCACGAACACACGCCTATGTGCACGCTCACATGCACACGCCTGAAGCTTTGTTAATGTTTTATAAATCAGCAATCTTTAAAAGTTCATATTGGATCATTTCACGAAAGACAAATCCCTCCGGACGTCTCTGATGTTGCTGAAATGAACTCTGCTCTGTGAGTGAAGTCGAAGGCAGCGGCGTTTAAAATCAGCTGCGTACGCCTGTGAGAAACGGACCACAGCGCCTGAACTGGGAGCTACTGGAAAATGAATGAACTGATTTCAGCGGGAGAACACGCCGCATGTGAGGACGCCAACAGGAAACCCGAGTCCTGCCCACTTTCATTTACATGAAGACAGAAGGTTAATCAACAGCAACGCATGGAGGGGTAGTAAAGTCAGGCCACGTGATGTCATATGATGGGGATGGAGACTGTACGAGACACGGCAAGAGGAAGACACTGAAAAGAGGGCAAAGTTCAGCCAGCCGACTCAGCCTCTGAGACGGTCACAGATCGGTGTTGAACCTGCTGCTGCTGGTTTGGATCGATCTGACAGCTGCGTGTAAAATGTCACCACTAGAGGTCAGCAGAGAGCAGGCAGCTGAACAGTGAGTGAGGGAGATTTTCCCATCTTTGAAGGCTGTCAGGTCACCGTTTACCTCAGCTGTCAATGCCGTGTGGGAAGCGTCTGCCTTTGCTTCCTCTGGACACGCCTGTAAAACTCTGACAGGAGTCCGAGGAGCTCACTGCTGACCGACAACAGCTGCTGACGATACACTGAACCTTTCTGGGAGTAGGGCAGCCGTTAGCCTCTGGACGCTGCTGGACTCTTAAATAATAATAAACGATGTAACCAGACTGTCTTTGACAGGGAACGTGGGATTTTTAGGACGCGTGAATCTGACGGCAGGATCTCATGTCTATTCTGCTAATAAGTAATTATAATAAGCACTTAGAACAATTTGGGGAATAAATGAGCACGTTTATGCATTTGTGTGTTAGCGCCATGACGTCAGCACAGGCTTGAGGTGAGGAGGAAGACGAGGACATTTTATTAAGACGACAGCGCCGCTGTCTCTTTGCTTCCCGTCTCGGTTTCCTTGGTAAAGGAGAGCCTTCTCCGACATAAGCTACAATATCTCAAATCTAAAGGTGGAAGTATGAATTTAATTGTCCCCCAACACCACGCAGACACCCACCATTCGTCGTCCACCCCAGGCGTGCTACCTTTTACGTGGTCAGGGAGCGCTGTAATTAATCACAAACTGGCTGCAATTAATTTTAATTCCAACTTTCCAAGGATGTGTCAGTTTGCTGGGAGACGTAATTAGGGGCTGGGGTGGGGCCCTTTCCTCTATTAAATGACCTCAAAAACAGTGCAGATCTGATGACAAGCTGCGGAGTTGAGAGCGGCGATGGCGAGACAGACCTGCAGCATGTTAGAAGGACAAACGCCCCTCAAACGGCTCACCTGCGTGATGACACGACCGACAGCTGAAGAGGAGGAGGAGCTTACTGCGGCTTGCGGAAAGTCTTTCGGTTACACGCTCTGGGCGATTAGTCTCTCCCCTTCCTTCTGCTGGCTATTACAGGTGAATGTACATGTGCTACGTGTGTGTGACATCATCATCGGGTCGCCGGTGTCTGTACCTGAAGGATGAGCGAGTCCCGAGGTCATCCACAGGACGATCCAGCCTGAAACAGAGAGCAGCTGTTAGACAGGAAGTGCGGCCGTGACCCAGCGAGCCAATGGTGTGAGCTCGTCAGACTGATCCAGGCCAGAGCAGCTTAGCACGAGTGATGCTCAGAATAATCCTCCTGTAGCTGATCCTGGCTGCGGGTTCGGGTCAGATTTCACCCTTTCCACATGAAGCTGCAGTTAGCTCGAACGAAGAGCTGAATGTGAGTGCTACCTGCAGCGTCACCATGGAGATGTCACCTGGCCAATCGACATGACCGCTTTGGTCATGCAACGGCTGCAGCAGAATCTGAACCCCTCACCAGGAAAGAGCAGAGACCGCAAACACATCCTCACCTTGTATGTCCGCACACACAGATCCTCCTCCTGCCGGCGTGCAACCCTCACGCTGCCTGAAAGTACCTAAAACACAAGATGGAGGAACGGAAACACGAGTCAGCGCCGCCGCCACACAGAGGACACGAGAGGAGGGCCGAGCGCACAACACAGGAAGCAGACTGAGGCCAACAAGGCGCAGGACGAAGAACACGCACACACACGTGCACACCAGTAAAGACCAAAGTGAGAAAAACTTGGCTGAAAATAAAATAAAACGTTTGCAGAGGAGAAACAAATAAAAAATAAAATTTTAATGAAATAAAACAGAAACATATTTATGAGCAAAAATGTAAATATACACAACACGTTTGTTATTCCCCAAGACTGAACCTGCACAGGTGTGTCAGACAGGTAGTGCTGGGCCATCTCACACCGTTCACAGTAACACCGGTATGATGTTGGGCAACGATAAGAAAATGAAATATGGCGATAGAATATGGGTAAAACGCACATGCGCAGTGCCTTTGTTTACATACGCACATGGCGGAAAAAAGCATGGCGGCGACGCAGAATGAGAAGAGCGAAAGCGGATCGTTGAGTGAAACCATGAACCTGAACTGGTTTGTAAAATGCTGCAGCTTCACTGGTGTGGAACTGGTTTAGCTTTGGTCCGTCAGATACACAACAAAGCACTATTTTTGGTAGCGCATGCTAGCGGGCCGTCGTTATTACCGTGTTGTTTGGAAAATACGGCGCACTTAAAATCAATCCTTTGATTTGTCTGAAAGTCGACAGAGCCCCTTATAATCCCGTGTGCCTTATGTATGAACTCTGGTTGTGTTTACTGACCTCGAGACGATTTTATGTGGTACACAAAAATCTGTCAGATGTTTCAGCACGACTTTGCTGAGCTACGAAGCCGCACCGCTTGATGGATTGTCGGAGCGTTACGGCTATCGTAGGCGGAGCCTCGCGGAGTGATACGTACTGTGCTTCAACATAATATTACCGTACTGTGTGTGTATGACCTCTTTTTAAGTGTTGTGGATATTATACATCGTTAGCTTCATAGCATAAGTGCCTAAGTCATTTTTTGGTCAAATTGAGATTTTTGCCTAACTTTACTCCCCTACCACTGCTGCATCATCCTGTCCGTCTGCCTATGTCATTGGCCAATCACAACACTTATAAGAGTCAAAAAACATACTTGCCTAAGTCATTCATTTGACTTAGGCAGTTTTGATGTATGCAAAATGGCTGATAAGAAGAAGAGGTTGACCGCAAGTGAAGCCCTTGCTCTTCTTTTTGATTCATTTACATCTGGTAAAAGTTCATATTTTTTTAGTTTTTTGGTCACTAAATGTATTTTCATTCAATCAAAGAGGTTATGACCATGTTAAAAGATTACTTTTTTGTTGCAAACAAAGTAATGGGTGGGTGAGGTGAAGTGAGTAAGTCTCCTTACTCTAGCTGCCATTTTGTGATTAAAATTGAAAAGTTACAGTGTGTTATGGTTACATTATAGTATGTCATGTTCATTTTATAGTTTGAAGAAAAACTGCCTAAGTCATAGGCATAATCTGCCTAAGTCACTTTTATTAGACAAAAGAAATGATGTTGGGTTTTGTTCTTTTTCCATACTTTTCCTCACATATACTTAAATGTTCTGTGAAAATATCAATTAAAAATATGCATGTGATATTTAGAAAATTAGTTTTTTCTTGTTTTCCGAAAACACAAAAAAATGACTTAGGCAATTATGCTATCAAGCTAACGACATGGTTATGCTGAGGATGTGTCGGCCAGTTTCCACTGGAAATGCCTTTTGGTTAAACTGTCAGCGAGGAATTTGCACTGTTACATGTTTATATAACTTTAATGCAGATAAAAAACAGCTGCTTGTTTCAGTGAAATACATTGATGGGGTTTTTTGCACTAATAAAGTTGAGGAGTTGTAAAGTATTTTGTCTCGTGTCGATTATATCGTCAGTTATATCGTTATCACAAATTTTCAAATGTATATGGTGATAAATATTTTTGGTCATATCGCCCTGCTCTGTGTACACGTGTTCACATAAACATGAACTGATTTAGCAGGTTGAGCTGCTCATTGACCAATCACAGTGAGGAGTTCAACACCTGAGAGACACACTCGCCCAAACACACAGTGAGCTGAGCTGATCCCGGGTCAGTTCGCAGGCTCTGCAGGCCCACGTCACGGCCGTCTGATTGGGAGGAAGTGCAGCTGACCACCTGCCTCTGACATCACAGCTCACTCATCTACGGCTGAAGGTCAAACTGCAGCAGATGGCATGCTGGGAATCCAGCAGCCGCAGCGCCGTGTCTGCGAGATCACAAAGACTGGATGGTGCAAACCGCATCTCCCACAATGCACCACAAGGTTCCTGCACCCATCACACATATGTGATCAATACCGTCCAATCGGAGGCAAGGGTCGGTGTCAGGATGACCACCTGCTGCGGGAGTGTGTGTGTGTCAATATACATGCCACAGAGGTTTATCTCCACTCAGAGAGGATTATGGGTAGGATGGATCTGTGAGGGCGGAGGTCATGTGACTGCTGTGCCAGTAAATAACAAAGCTGCTCAGAGGGTTAGTGCGACTAAAGAGCAGTACTAGGATTACTGATACTAGCAGTAATACTGCTGACACTCTGAAGGTCGACGCAGTAAAACTCCGTGACCTTTGACCTCACATGAAGCTGAGCTGGTGCCGACTGGCGCAGGTTCTGTGATCATGTGACTGCACTTCCTGTGGCATCCAGCAGACAAGCGCGCTCACAGCTGCACTCAAGTTAACTCGAGTTCTGCTCGTTTAATTACCGATGCGCCTCCAATCAGAGTCAACGTGACTCACCAACAGGAGCACCGACGCCATTTCTAGACATCTGATTGGCCAACAGGCACAGACTTCTGCTGACTGACTCTGATCTAACACAGGTTGGGTCTGCTGCATCAGCTGTCATGGCAATGCATCAGATAAGTAGTGATGCTGCCCCAGAGTTAGCCCTGAACCTAAACCAACATGGGCGTGGCAGAGGTCGCATCACAGCTAACAGCAACGAGTGCATGGCGGCCTGTGACGGTGCTGCGAGATTAGCTTCAAACAAATGGAGGGAACCCCGAGACCCTATAAGGGGTCAAAGGTCACCGAAACTTCCTATGCAGGGATCCTGCCCCTGACCTCGGCACCAAGAAGCAGAGGGTGCGTTTGATTTATCACACCGAATGAAATCATCTGAAACCCGAGCGCTCGGCCATCTCACAGCTAACGATGATACCCGAGGCGTCCTATCAGAGCCGAGCAGCAGTCACCTTTCCACCTGACAGCTGATACCAGCTGACTGGTTTGAATGTGACTCACCTCAACATGAAACCGCACACACACACACACACACACACACACACACACACACACACACACACACACACACACACACACACACACACACACACACACACACACACACACACACACACACACACACACACCTGAGCAGGTGAGCTCTGTGGCTCATGTGTCCTGCGAGCGGCAGAGCATGTCCAATTCTCCTCATGAGACAGCGAGGACAGATGGTGTCTCAGTCAACTGTGAGCTCCGCCTCCTCCTCTCGTCACTCCAACAACAACACAAATGACGGAGAGTGTCCCTCACTACCTGCAAGAACACACGCCAGAGCCGTAACCTCAGTGTATGAGACCTCACAGCAGGGGGCTCAAAAGGGGGGGTGGACAGCTTCACTTCCTGTGTCTCATGCTGTAATCAGATTACTGCGAGCCAGACTCCCCCAGAGGTCCCCACAGCGGTGCCTTCAGGTGTCTGAGGCACGTTTAAAACTCGCTGAGAACCACCCCGTAGCCTCAGGTGAGCACACACTGAACTGTAAGCCAATCAGCTCGCAGTAACTGTGTAGGAGCAGGAAACCATCATTGTTCTACTTCCTGTTTTCATTCCAGCCGACAAAGAATGTTTTTCTGAGCCTGCAGCAACTCGATGGCGCAGTGTCGACACCTTCCTTCACCATAGCAACGATCAACACGCCACCACAGACTGTACGTCTAAGACGGACACAGCCTTGCTGAATTTCAGCCATTTTAATTTCGGCATTTTTTCTGCCTCCACGTTGCTTTTCGTTTCTAGGAATGACCATATTTGGACAAGATGGTGCAGCAGCAACCAATCAAAATCCCAGAATTTCAGTGTGCACCCAAACAGGAGCTCCGCCTTTATGGACGGTCTGTTAGTACAGTGACCTCCCAGCAGCCGTGTTATTGGTCGGGTGATGTCATTAGAAACGCTCCAAAAGTTACCAACAGCACAAACACGGTGCAGAGGTGAAGCTAGCAGACAGGTAGCAGCTACATCCACCTGTGTCATCATCCACCTGTCAGTCAGAGGCCACGCCCCTCAAACAGGTGATAATAATGAAAACAGGTGAGTTACAGAAACATCCTCCCCATACCTGTGTTATGAAGAAGGAAATTATCCACAGAGACTAAACATGTTTATTTTAACACGGGTGCCTGTGGAGACTGACTCACTGCTGCTGCTGCTCAGACTAGTGACTAGTCACCGATTATTTTGATAGTCGACTAGTCACCGATTATTTTTCTGATTAGTCGACTAATCAGATCATCATCCATTGGACGTAAAACGTACAGCTTATTGCACCAGCAGCATCTGCTCTTATATAACTATCATTAGCTTTCAGCTTTAAGTGTTTAAGGTCTGTGCTAACTAAAAATAAAGACAAGATGATAGTTTATTAAATGTTAATGACATTTGCAGATTGTTTCGGTGAAGTTTAATAAACTCCTTGCTTTCTAAAATATAACAGGACACCGGAGTAAATTCTCGAGCATCTCACACTTCTGATAATCAGCTGTCTGCTTGACGTTTATTCAGCTGTGTAAAAACTATAACTTTAATCTCAGACAAACCGATTTACTCAGGAACAAATAAAACACTGAAAAAAGCCAAACAATAACATTAAGTTATCTAAGTGACTTATATATCATGTTTAACCTGAGTAGCGAAAGACGGCGGTGGGTTTGAAAACGATTTGCTGGGAGTCCGGTGTTCTCACGGCTCTAGTGACCCTTGACCCCGGCTAGCTATCGAGCTAGTGGGTAACAGACGTCTCCGAAAACGTCGGAGCGCTTTTGAAAATATGCGGTGTCTTGATAAACTGAGCAGATATTTGAGGTTTACACAGCTACATTCTCCATGAAAATATGTTAAACGTTTATTTTGTGACCCAGAAAGAATAATAAGAGTAATATTAAAACTAACTAGCTGCCGCCATTGTTGGAAACTGAGCTGGGCTATGAATTCTGGGATAGGTTGGGCCACCAAGTATACACCCGACCCATCCTTCAAATCTGGCGCATTTGTCGGAGTCTTCGAATGTGGACAGTCTTCGTCGTGTCGCTGTAACGTAATCGGCCTACAAATGCGGCCAGAGGAGGATGTGGTTCCTGAATTTGGACACAGCTACGATACCGGACACAGCTTCTTCTTCTTCGGGGTTTAACGGCAGCTGGCATCCTTGTACATGCAGTGCTGCCATCTTCTGTTTCAGTCAGTTATTACACTCTTAAATCCTGCTACTTATTCCTGCGTCTTTCAGGATCTTACAAAGCTTCAAACGAGGCGTCGACTATTAAACCATTCGTCGACGATTTTGATAGTCGACGTAATCGTGGCAGCCCTAAGTCACAGACAGCTGTACTGTGTATTACTGTGTATTACTGTGTATTACTTGAAGGAGATGTCCTTCAAGTCAAAAGTACAAAGAGCAGAGTTACTGAGCACCAGAGTGAAAATAAAGGTCAGGACACGGTCGTGATGTGTTTGTGCCAAGTTGTTGCTGCTGCACGTGTTTATATGCTTTATATATCAAGAGGCAGGCCGATGTACGGCGTCACATCATATTTGATGTCACGTGTTTGCATTGTTGTGGTCGGGGGCAGATCAGGAAGTTGACACATATATTTCGGCGTCCATTACTTCTTTGCTGGAAACGTGTTCAAAAACAGGATGCTGGGAATTGATGCAGTGTTACAGTCGTTACTTTATATGCCGGTCATACGCTCGGATAATGGAATACATGAGAAACTGATACATCTATTAGGAATGATGCTACTGATGGCTTCACAGAAGAAACCAGATTCCCTCGGGTTAGAAACGGACAAGCCGGCTGAAGGCTGTCTGACGAGTGCTGAGCAACAATAAAAAGTATATCAGAGTAGTTTACGGTGATGGTACTCCTGATAAAAGAGTAACTATACAAATAAGGAGCACCAATCATATATATGTAAATGTGTATAAAATCAGCTTTAATGCCTGATTGTAACCAAGAAACACAGCTGGAAGTGTTTGTGTTTACTTTCTGTTTGGGGATGAAAAACGAGCCCATTTAAAGCTCCACCTTAAAACAGTGACACGACATGACTCTATCAGAAACATGCAGCTGATCACAGGTTATGAATTTATTTTACCCCGACACAGTCAGTCAGACAAATGTAGTGGAGCCAGTAGAATCTCTCTTCTATATACTTATTCGCACTGTCTGTGTGTTTGTGGCGACCTGAAATGGAAAGACAGCGAAGCTGAACACTAGATGTCTGTCTAAAGGTGCTGCAGTTTCAGCATCATCAGGCGTCTGATGTGTGACACAGGCTGGCGTTCAGCTCCTGACCCTCCGATGTTGTGCACCTCCCTCTCTTCATGTAATCGATACGTTTCCTGTCATTTCTCATTATTACACAGAACTTCTCTTCTTCCACTGCATGTGTTGTTTTTGCTTCTGCTGAGAGTTTCCATGGTTACTTTCCCCCCAGTATTTAAAATTTAAACATCTCACATATTAATGCAATAAATGTAACGTTGGTTAGATTATGGGCCTGTCTCAATATGCGTATTGGTGCGTACTTGCGTTCTCGTGGACTCGTGATCCGTCGTCAGTCGGAGACCAAGTACTGTTCAAATTCAAAGCATCAAGCTGAGAAAAATTCCCGGACGTGTTCTCGCTCCGCCCGTTTTATCGAGCATGCATCGGTGGTGGCTCGTGTGGACTTGGTACAGCTAAATATCCCAGAATGCATTTCGTCCAAAACTCAAACGCGGCAATGGCGGAGGAGCGCGGCTAAAACCTTTAAAGCATTACTCTTTCTGGGTCACAAAAAAAAACTTTCAAAATATTTTCAGGTGAGGATGTAGCTGTGTAAACTTCAAATATCTGCTCGATTTATCAAGACATCACATATTCGCAAAAGTGCTCCGATGTTTTCAGAGACGTCTGTGACGAGCTCGATAGCTGACTGGGAGGTCAAGAGTCACTAGACCCGGCGAGAACAGCGGACTCCCAGCACATCATTTTCAAAGCACCCGCAGTCTTTCACTACTGAGGTTAAACATGATGTATAAGTCTCTTAGATCATCATCATCATTTCAGTGTTTTATTTGTTCCTGAGTAAATCAGTTTGGCTGAGATCAAAGTTAAGCTTCATAACATATTAATCACAGTTAAATTAAAAGGCGACGGCAGTAAAAACTCTGGACCTGTGACATCATCGAGTACGCTGGTGTTCCAATTGTACAATTGACTCGCCGAGAACGCGAGCGCGGACTCGCGTACTTGAGAATTGAGAAAGGGCATACGTTTCCATTAGGGGTGGGTTTTTTATAATCGATTCATCGATTAAAATCGATTCTGGCTTGGATAACGTAAAATCGATTCATTAAAATCCTGAATCGATTTTTTAATATAAATTTATTTTGTCCGAAATGCCAGAATCTCAGGTTAAACCTCACAAAATTTCAAGAACCACCAAACAGTAAATGAGAGCAGGTACAGGGATTCTGCACATAGACTTAAACACACAGCGGATCAGAATCAGTGAGATGTCGCCTTTCTCACAGTCGGGGCTGAAAGCCGACAGCTCGCTGACTCTGATCTGTCGGCGCTTTGTGTTCACGCCCTTTATGCGCTGATTCTAAAGCTGTTAGTTTGATCTCTCTCCAAACAATATTGACCGAACCAGCAGCAAAAGAAGATCCAAACGCTTCACATAAACATCGTCATGAATTCACTTTTACTGTTTTGCTTCCATTGCGATGCGCAGCTCTCTCTCTCCCTCCCCCTCTCTCCCTCCCCCCCCACCCTCTCTCTCTCTCTCTTGAACAGTTTCCCTTTCTTCATTATTCGCTTGCTTGTTACACAAGTCTACTGTTGCTTACAGGCTGTCAGCCGCTGTTTTTTTCCCTTTTACATTCTTCCGAAAAGAAAACCTCATTTCTGCTGTTCAATACTGAACAAATTTAAACTTTTTAATATTATTCAAAATGCAAAATGCTTAGCCATGTCTCTAATAAAACCGCTGTAACGTCAGAGGTAATGTTCATTAATTAATGGTTTTCTTTCGTTTTTGATGTACTGCAGAATATTTTTATAAAATCCAGGCCAGGAAAATCACCTTCATGTTTTTCTGTGTTTTATCTTCAGCTACTTTGACACAAAGGCCTCTGCTGTGACGCTCACACCTTGGATAAAGTCTTGCGAGTGTCAGCTTCCTTTTTATAGATACAAAAATATGTAAATGTTCTGATCTGAATTATAATATTTCTGACTGTCAAAATTTCCCAGATTTAAATCGAATCGAATTAAATTGAATCGTGGATCGAATCGATTTGGGACCTTGTGAATCGGAATTGAATCGATTCTAGAAATCAGTGACGATACCCAGTCCTAGTTTCCATCACCATGTGTGACGGACACGCGTCTGTTAGCCAACTGTTCACGAGTTAATGTTGGAGTCGCTCGTGTTTTTACGCTTTGTTTATTAGTATTTACTGTATGTTTGTGGGGACTGCTGGGAAGTGTGAATGAAGGACATGTATGTATCTCAGCTGGGGCATGGTCAGAGCTGCTGGCCCTCGCCATTCTCACAGGACCACCACATATCAATAATTTATTAAATAGCATGACCACTGTGAAAAAACACTAAACTTATTTTAAATTGGCTCAAACGAAAAACCGTGACGTGATTTTGTTGATATTCTGTCTCTGCATTCAAATTAAACTTCCATAAAAACTGGAGACCATTCATTTCTTCAGAACTCAGCACCGATGAAATAACTGGAGCCCGTTCAATCACATCGGACGCCACCGTCAGTCTTTTAGAGAAAAAACCTGATGCGGGACAAACACGATCGTTGTGGATCAAACAAATAAACAAAGATGAATTTTGATAACCTGATTCAATTCGACACAATAACGTCGAGTGGTGAGCGAAGTATCGCGATAACGTCGTGTCGTGCGGTAACTCCCACCTCTGGCTGTTACATGCTAACTCACTGAAGCCGGTTTGCTTTGTCTAGTAACTGAGCTCAGATCAGTGAAATCAGTGACGTGTTTGAACAGCGGAGACGTTTTGGGTTTACCGCCATCGCCGGCTCAGAAGTCTCTGCTGAACTTTTAAAATCAGGATTCATTCTTTTTATCGTTGTCATGTCGTCATAACGCTCTAATGAAACTTTTGATCGAACATTGACAGGCTTTTATTTTGACATTTCTTGCTGAGCATCAATAAAGTCGCAATTGAAACTGCCGGGGGCCTCGCTGAGGGCCTGGGCCCCCCGTTCTAGGGTCGTCCTGCTCGTCCTGTGATTGGCTGCTGGGGCCGCGGCTGTACGCCCTCGGCTCTGTCTGACAGGCACAAACACGACACCCCCCCCCCGCGGGCAGGCCGTCAAACCGACGCGAACTGGCCCACCATGGCCCAGTTCCGCGCTCCGCGAGCCGCGCGGCTCGTCATGAAGACCCGCACCAGGGACACCCCCACCCCGCCCGGCGCGAACTTACCTGAGGCCCCGTCCGCGCCGCTCGGTCCCGGGGAGGAGAGGAAACTTTGTCCGAGCTCCGCTCCTCCGGAGGAGCAGGAGAGCCAAGGGAGGGGGCTCCGGACCGATCCGAGGCCGGACAGCAGCGCCGAGGTCCGCGCTGGAGCTCAGGGCAGTGGGTCGGGTTGAAGCCGGCTAAGACGCTCCGTCCGCGGAAGGAAATCCGCTCAGAGCCGCTCCAAGAAAGTTGATCCGCTGCCCTGCTCAGCTGTCGCCATCTTTACCCGCGGGGCATGACGGGTAATCCTCAGGAATCCCGGCCCCCCTCCTCCTTTAAAGCCCCCTCACGTCCTGCGTGCTGACGTCACCGTGACGAAGCAGCAGAATGAGAAGCAGGTGACGAGGCTACCTGGAAGGTGATCCGAGTGACTCACGTCACCTTCAGCCACAAACCTGGAGAGGAGGGGCTGAACATCATGACGATGATGAGAGCTCAGGATGAAGGACTGAGCTTTTTCAACGCTGCGGCTGCTCTAACGTGACGTCACAGCGTGAAAACAACAATTAAACCAGAGAAGAAGAAGTTTCAAGTTGTGCAGAAGTATGTGGACGGTGCTGTTCCTTCATCTACCCTGATGGAGCTCCTCACACCTACAGGAGACTTTCTTTACTTAAGTAGAAGTACAGATACCTGTGTTTAAAAGTACTCCAGTAAAACGTGAAGTAATGAAGAAACTCCTTTACTCAAGTAAAAGTGAAAAAGTACTCTGCTACTAACCATGTTTGTATACAAGTAACTGAACCTTGTGCTTTGTTAGTATTTCAACACAAAAGCACATTCTAATTGTAATGAATGTACTCAGCATGAGTCTGTTGTGTAGAACACCTGCAGTGACAGAGAATGTAAAACCGATTGTGTTGCCTTGATGGTGGAGGGTGACTTCACCTCCACACCTACACAGTAACATGAGCACAGTCAGGGGTCACAGTGGATTCAGCAAGTGGGGATGAACCTCAGCATCATCAACTTACATGTAAACTCATCTCTGCTACACCTGTTGTTACCTGCCTGGGACCATGAGCACCACGGGCACTGTGTGTGACTGTACTCTGAATCCACCACATGTTTATCCTGCATTGAAATACTAAACAGGATTTTCATGGAACATTTGAATAACACAAAGTTAGCATAGCTTTGTTTGTTTTGCAGGAACATGGCATCTTTAAATTTCCAGTTTATCAAATTCCACTGAGCATCCTTCCTTTAACTCTAAGCTCTCTTCGTCCTCTCCTGTCCTTCTTTCTTATCTGTCTCCATCTCTGAGTGAACGTAGCTCTCTGTCTTTTCTCTCCCTGTCAAATACAGCAACTGGACCTTCAGCTGCAGCACAGTGTGAGACAAACTGCACACACACAGTTTGTGTTTGCTGATGTTTGTTGAGCTGATAGAAACGCTGCATTTCAAATTACCCGACACTTAAAAAACTTCACTCCCTTTATGTTCTCTCCTCTTCTGTAGGGCTAGCTAGATGCTTAAGTACTGCAAACTCCTGTGCAATACTGCAGATTTTAATATTGATCTGATACCAAGTACCCATATGGAAAAGAAATAGTAAAAACTCATTCATATAGTGAATCATATCAGGCTTATATGATTTAGTCATGAAAGTGGCCACTTTCTCATTACTTTCATATATTGTTTTAGTAAGTATCCAAAACATACAAGTTGCATTTATATAATTTTTCAAGGTATCTTATATCTGTTTTAACTCTTGTATGCTTTTCATACAAGTTTCACATAAGACAGATACAAACTTTATAAGATTTATATACATCTGTTCCATATGGGTAAATACAGGGCCGGTACTGCCAATCCCAATTCTGATACCGATATTTGTAACTTGTGAAGGCAGCTTATGTAGCTGAGAGCACCGTGTCGTGATTTATAGAATAGAATAGAATAGAATTCAACTTTATTGTCATTGCACATGCACAGGTACAGGGCAACGAAATGCAGTTTGGATCCATCCAGAAGTGCTTTAGTGATATAGATATATTACAATATATATTAGCAATAATATAGATATGTGAGTATATTACAGAAATGGGTCTATTATGGTATGTTATAATGTACACGGTATGAAGTATGTTGTGAATATTCTATAACTATAAGTATGTACAGGCTGTAGTGAGTACAAGCTATGTACAGGATATGAACAGGATATAAATATGAAAAACTATACAGAATATGAAATAAATAACTTTACAGAATCTGAGATATACAGCTATACAGAAATGGGAACTATGCAAGTTGTAAACAGTTGTAGGATTAAAAATTATTGAATGTACAGAATGATTATTTACACAGAGCTATACAGTAGTGCAGTTAAGATAAGTGAGGGTGTAGATAGTTTCTACAGAGGCTATATAAAGTGCTAGTGGTTGTGAGTGGTGGTTCAGTCCATGTTATTATTGTGTTTGAGGGTACAGTTGTCCATTGTGGGTGTGTGTATGTTCAGTCCATGAGTTTAACGTGGGTCAGATGTCAGGAGGCAGAGTTCAGGAGTCTGACAGCTGTGGGGAAGAAGCTGTTCCGGTACCTGGTGGTCTTAGTCCGGAGGCTCCTGTGGCGCCTCCCAGAGGGCAGGAGGGTGAAGAGTCCATGTGATGGGTGACTGGGGTCTTTGATGATTTTCCCAGCCCTTTTCAGACACCACTTCCTGTAGATGTCCTTTATGGCAGGAAGTGGTGCTCCGGCGATGCGCTGGGCAGTTTTCACGACCCTCTGCAACGCCTTCCGGTCCGAGGCAGAGCAGTTCCCGTACCAGACTGTTATACAGTTGGTCAGGATGTTCTCGATGGTGCAACGATAGAAGTTCACCAGGATGTCTGAGGACAGGTGGTTCTTCCTCAGAGTCCTCAAGAAGAAGAGGTGCTGGTGAGCCTTCTTGACCAGCTTGGAGCAGTTGGTCGTCCAGGTGAGATCCTCGGAGATGTGGACTCCCAGGAACTTGAAGCTGCTCACACGCTCCACGGCCGTCCCCTTAATGTGGATGGGTGGATGTGGGTCAGCATTCCTCCTGTAGTCCACGATGAGCTCCTTGGTCTTCTCGGTGTTAAGCAGCAGGTTGTTTGTGTCGCACCACTCAGCCAGACGATCCACCTCCTCCCTGTAGGCGGCCTCATCGTTGTCACTGATGAGGCCAATCACCGTGGTGTCATCTGCAAACTTAATGATGGTGTTGGAACCATCAGCAGGTCTGCAGTCGTGGGTGAAGAGGGAGTAGAGGAAAGGACTCATCACACAGCCTTGTGGTACACCGGTGTTCATCGTGATTGTAGATGAGCAGCGGTTATCCAGCCGGACATGTTGGGGGCGGTTGGTCAGGAAGTCCAGTAACCATTTGCAGATGAGGGAACTGATGCCCAGGTCTGTCAGTTTCCTGATGAGTTGTGAGGGGTGGATTGTATTGAATGCTGAACTGAAGTCTATAAACAGCATTCTGGCGTAGGTGTTGTTGTTGTCCAGGTGTGAGAGGACAGAGTGCAGTGCGATGGAGACTGCATCCTCTGTGCTCCTGTTCTGGCGGTATGCGAATTGGTGGGGGTCCAGGGTGGGGGGGAGACAGGATTTGAAGTGTGCTAGGACCAGCTGCTCTAAGCACTTAGTGATGATGGGGGTGAGTGCTACTGGGCGGTAATCATTGAGGCAAGATGGGTTGGAGTTTTTGGGTATCGGGACGATGGAGGTGGATTTGAAGCAGGCCGGTACCACAGCGTGGGCCAAGGACAGATTGAATATGTCTGTGAGCACTCCTGCAAGCTCCCCAGAACACGCTCTGAGAACACGCCCGGTGATGCCATCAGGGCCTGCAGCCTTGTGGACATTGATCCTGCTCAGCACCGCTCCTACATCGGTGGGGGAGAGAGTCAGAGGTTGGTGGTCTGGCGTCATGTCTCCTTTGGTTGTAGTTGTTGGATTCCCTCGCTCAAAACAAGCATAAAAGTTGTTGAGCTCGTTGAGGAAGGAGACATCAGAGGATGCGGGGGAGGGTTTGGTGGTCCTGTAGTCTGTAATTGTCTGGAGTCCTTGCCACATGCGTCGGGGGTTGGAGTTGGAGAAGTGTCCTTCTACCTTCTTTTTGTAATGTGTTTGGCTTTTTTGATGCCCTTCTTTAGATTAGCCCTGGCTGTGCTGTAGGCGTGTGCATCTCCTGACCTAAAGGCGGTGTTGCGGGCCTTCAGGAGGAGACGAACATCCCGGTTCATCCAAGGCTTCTGGTTGGGGTACATGGTGATCCGTTTCTGGGTGGTGACACTGTCTGTGGTTTCGGAGATGTAATCCAGTACAGATGAGGCGTACTGGTCCAGGTCTGTGTGGGTGAACATATTCCAGTCTGTGTTTTTAAATCTGTCCTGGAGCACTGCCTCTGTACCCTCTGGCCACACTTTAATTGTCCTCACAGCAGGTTTCACACGTTGGATGAGTGGTGAATACCGAGGTGTGAGGAACAGGGAGAGATGGTCTGATTGTCCAATGTGGGGGAGGGGTGTGGCTTTGTAGGCTCCAGCCAGGTTGGAATACACATGGTCTAAAGCAGTGGTTCTTAACCTTGTTGGAGGTACCGAACCCCACCAGTTTCATATGCGCATTCACCGAACCCCTCTTTAGTGAAAAATTTTTTTTTTTTCAAATTCAAGACATAGATATGTTTTTTTACTGGTGCACAAAATGAGCCGTACATGAACATCACCTTGTTCAAAGAACAAAACCAACACAATGCATGAACTTACAACAAATTACATACCTGCAAATCAGTGTGACTTCTGCTGTTGCCTTTGAGAGACCAGTTCAGATATGCGTGGCTTCACCTTGGCAAGTGCCAGTCTCATGTCATTTTCAAAGAAAAGTCTGTTCCTTTTCTTCGTTTTTATGTCCAGCATCGTCGAAAAAGATTGCTCGCAAAGATATGTTGTAACAAATGGTATAAAAAAATCCACGGCTTTCTTAGCAATAATTGGATACTTGTCCATTTGTCGACACCAAAACGTTGAGAGTGTTGTTGTTCTGAAGAGTTGCTGTTGAACCTGGCTCTGCTGAATTTCAATGATTTCGTCAAGGTATTCATCATTGACATCTGCTGTCTCAACAGCAAACGTGAACGGCTGTCTCACCCATGCTGGATATGACTCTCTTGTAGGGAAATATCTGTCGAGAGACTTTGCAAGCTCATCTAAGTGCGTTGCAATTGTTTGCTTCAGTTCCGTGGATACAGAAACATCTCCGATTCCAGACACATCTTCGACCTTACTTACACAGTTGTCCAGGAGGGGGAGGTTTGCAAAGTTGTTGTTCTCTGTTCGTCGTTTCCATAACGTTAGCTTTTTTTGAAAAGCCTTCAGGTGTTCTTCCGCTTCTATGATATTGACTCCACCACCCTGCATCTGCTGATTGAGATGATTGAGAGCTGCGAATATATCAGCCATGTACGCTAAAATGAGAATGAACTCAGGATTTTTGAAGCAATCTGCATGACAGTGTTGGTGCTCTTGCAAAAACAGGGCTAATTCCACACGCATGGCAAAAACACGATTCAGCACCTGTCCCCGGGATAACCACCGAACATTAGAATGGTACAGAAGTACCTCGAATTCAGAGCCCATTTCTTTACACAGCTCACTGAAGATGCGGTGCCTCAGAGCACTATTTCGCACATAGTTCACACATTCCACCACTGTTTTTAATACTTCTGCCATTTTTGGAGGCAAGGTTTTTGTTGCCAATGCATGCCTGTGCAAAATACAATGAGTCACAATGATGTGTGGTGCATCGGCTTTTACTAGCGCACCAAAACCAGAGTTTCTTCCCAGCATGACGGGAGCTCCGTCTGTACAAACTGCAGAAACCATGTCCCATGAAAGATTGTTGTCTCCGAAGAAGTCATCCACAAGCTTCTTCACATCGGCTGCCTTAGTTGTTGTTGTAAGAGGCTTACAAAATAAAAAATCTTCTTTTATCATGTCATCTTTCACATAGCGCACAAAAACAGTAAGCTGGCTTAGATTAGCAACGTCTGTGCTCTCATCGAGCTGAAGGCTGAATTTTGCCGGGCTTGAAATCAGATCGGCGACTACTTGAGCCAAGATGTCTTTACTCGTGTCTTCTATTCTGTCGCTGACGGTGTCATTTGAAAGAGGAATTTGTGATAATTTACCTTCGGCCGCTGTTCCGAGTATCAGATTTGCCATCTTTAACGCGGCTGGTTTCACGAGTGTTTCACCAATGGTGTGTGGCTTGCCCTGCTTTGCGATCAGGTAAGCAACTTCGTACGATGCTGTGAGGATCGGTTTGTTAACGGGTACAAATCCAAGAGCAGGCAGAGTGGGCCTTTCATCGAATCTGGCTCTCTTCACCTTGAATTCAGCAAGTGTTGTGTTCTTGTATTCCCCGTCTCCATGCAGCTTCAAGAAGTGTTCCTTTAGTTTTGCCGGTGCGAGACTAGAGTTGCTCAACTTGGCGTTGCAAATCATGCAGATAGGACGCTCACTCCCATATTGTACATATTCGTCCAACCACTTTCTTTTTTTGCCCGACATAGTTAGTATGGATTAAAATGTTAAAAAAAAAATCACGCGAAGTACTACCACGACATTCACATGTTGACTACTGCGCGCGCTACATTCCCCGCAGCCCTGATTGGCCAAGCAGTGTAGCATGATCGTCTGCAGCCAGTGATGGCCAGAAGGGGGCGTGTCATCACAAATTTACACGATAATTCGGGCGTGGCTGGACCTCTGCGACCTCCGCAGTGGAGGCTCTGCCGAACCCCTGAGACCGACTCACCGAACCCCTAGGGTTCGATCGAACCCAGGTTAAGAACCACTGGTCTAAAGTCTTGTCTCCTCTGGTGTGGCAGGAGACATGTTGGTGGAATCTGGGGAGGACTGTCTTTAAGTTGATGTGGTTGAAGTCGCCAGCAACAATAAAAGCAGCCTCGGGGTGTTTATTCTGGTGTTTGTTAATGGCTGCGGAAAGTTCTTTCATGGCCAACCTAGCATTAGCGTCGGGGGGGATATACACGGCAGTGAGTATGATCGAAGTGAGTTCTCTGGGGAGATAATAAGGTCTGCATTTGACCATTAAAAACTCCGCATTAGGTGACTCTCAGTAGTAGTGGAGTTCATGCACCAAGCATTGTTAATATAAATGCACAAACCTCCACCTCTGGTCTTGCCGGAGTCATCTGCTAGCCTGTCGGCTCGATGTGTGTGGCGTCCTGCTAACTCGATAGCATTGTCCGGGCAGCTGTTGTTCAGCCATGTTTTGGTGAGAAACACGACATTTGAGTCCATAATCCGTCTGTTGTTAGTGATGGAGAGCCGTATCTCATCCATTTTGTTTGCCAGAGAACAGACATTGGCGAGAAAAATACTGGGTAAAGGCAGCCGGTGTGGTGTTAGCTTTAGCTTAGCCCGTAGCCCTCCGCGCCTACCTCGCCTTTGTTTACGATCTCGGCGCCATCTGCGTGCACTTCCGCCCGGCCGGGGAGAGTGGGCAGCCACCAGTGTTCTGGAGATCTCTGGGATGAGTCGGAGATCGGCGATAAAACTGTTGGAGTTTGTCTGAGAAGGTTCTCAGTCATCCAGGTCATCGTAGTCAAAGGAGCTTGCAAAGAAAAGCGTCTGGACTTCTTTAAGTTGCTTGAAGACGTTTGACCTCTCATCCGAGAAGCTTCTTCAGTTCTAAGGTCAAATGGTGGAGAGTCCCAGATATAAACCTAGTGGGAGTGACCCCCCACAGAGGGACAATAGGACCCCCTGATGATCCTTTAATCGCCTGGGCCAAGGTGGGAAACTGGGCGTGGGTCCCAATCAGCCAGAGTTTCGGGTGTGTTTCGGGAGGATAAGAAGGACAGACGCAACAACATTGTCATCCCCTATGTAGCCGGTGTATCAGAGAAACTCAGGAGAGTTTTCTCCAAGCATGACATCCCAGTGTATTTCAGACCCAGCAACACGCTCAGACAGAAACTGGTTCACCCGAAAGACAAAACGCCAAAACACAAACTTAACAACGTGGTGTATGCTGTACAGTGCAGCGAGGAATGCTCAGACCTCTACATTGGAGAGACCAAACAGCCACTTCACAAGCGCATGGCACAACACAGAAGAGCCACCTCCACAGGACAAGACTCAGCAGTCCATCTGCATCTTAAGGATAAAGGACACTCTTTCGAGGATGCCAATGTTCACATTTTGGACAGAGAGGACAGATGGTTTGAAAGAGGAGTGAAAGAAGCCATCTATGTCCACTGTGAGCGACCATCTTTGAACAGAGGCGGGGTTTACGACACCAACTCTCTGCCATCTATAATCCAGTTTTGAGATCCTTCCCAGACGCCTTAACGCCCACTCACATCCTGGGCCATCTGACCTCAGGAATTCGCATGATAAGGTGGGGCCAGGTTTCACAATGAACTCACCCGAAACTCTGGCTGATTGGGACCCACACCCAGTTTCCCACCTTGGCTCAGGCGATTTGAGGATCATCAGGGGGTCCTTTTGTCCCTCTGTGGGGGGTCACTCCCACTAGGTTTATATCTGGGACTCTCCACCATTTGACCTTAGAACTGAAGAAGCTTCTCGGATGAGAGGTCAAACGTCTTCAAGCAACTTAAAGAAGTCCAGACGCTTTTCTTTGCAAGCTCCTTTGACAACTGTTGGAGTTGTGAGTCCAGATGTCCAGAAGCTCTTGTCTGCTGTAGGTCAGCAACGCACAGCAATTCTGGACGAATAATCCGGTTAAAAGATGAATCATCAATTTGTAATTTCACTGTCAGTTTTACTTGCATGTATTTTGAAAGTGGTTTTTTTTTTTGGACAGCAGGTAAATGTGCCTGTCGTGTGATGTTTGAATGTGCCGTAGGCGGCAAATCAAATAGACGTGACAACACAAAAAGGTTCAGATGTTTTTCATAGAGCATGGTTGAAGTATATCTTCTCATTTCCAAAAAGATAATATATTTAGTTGGGCCACATACTGAACTTGGAGGTTAGAAATAAAGTGTCGATCTTATATTGCAATTATTAATCAGATATCAGTACCAGAGCTGCTATTGGTGTTTGGATCGATCCACTCGCCTCTACCACAAACTTATGGACACTAGAGTATTTAAAAGTAGAATGGGAGGCAGAGCCTTCAGTTTTCAGGCCCCTCTTCTGTGGAACCAGCTTCCAGTTTGGATTCAGGAGACAGACACTATCTCTACTTTCAAGATCAGGCTTCAAACTTTCCTTTTTGCTAAAGCATATAGTTAGGGCTGGACCAGGTGACCCTGAATCCTCCCTTAGTTATGCTGCAATAGACGTAGGCTGCTGGGGATTCCCATGATGCATTGCATTTTTCCTTTCCAGTCACCTTTCTCACTCACTGTCGTGTCCAAATTCATGGGCTGCATCCTCCTGAGGACCCGGTCTTCGCGGTCTACGTGGGCCGGGTCCTCAGAAGGTCGGGTAGGCCGGAAATATTTCTAACATTTTGAGTTATTTTCCAGTGTTAGAAAATCAGCACTGCTCAGTGTTAGTCTTTGTTAATCTTCAAAACTGACTAGGTTACTTTTAAACATATAACACTGTCAAAAGTGTTAATTTAACACTCAACAGTGTTGTATTTACAGTGTTGGGGAGTAACGGAATACATGTACCGCCGTTACGTATTTAAAATACAAAATATGAGTAACTGTATTCCGTTACAGTTACCGTTTAAAAAGGTGGTATTCAGAATACAGTTACTTTGTTGAAATAAATGGATTACACTGCGGTACTTTCCTGTTTCATATTGTCGCGGGTCAGGACTGTTTGGGTTTTGTTTGACAGCTACGTTCTGTTGTTCCAGGCGGCAGCGTTACGGTTGCCATGGTTACAGGGCGACGCTCTCTCTCTCTCTCTCTGCGACTGTGTGTTTCCTGGGTGAGAGAGCGCCTTTTTGTTGTTGTTGTTGTTGTGCTAAGCTAACAGGCTGAATGCTACAAGCATAGCTCTAAAGAATGTAGCATCATGGGCAGTGTAGTCCGTGCTGCAGGGAGAATGGACTGCCATACACGTTATGTGTCTGTGAGCGCGAGGAGGGAGAAAAAGGGGAGTGGAAAGGTACGAGTTGTCATCGAGGAGAAACGGGAGCTGGAAGCATGTAAATATAATAATAACCACTGCAGCCAAGAAGAGAGCCTGACGAGCCCAGCTGTAAGTAAGCTATTAAGACTCGACTGTACACCGTGTTCCTGTTTTCCTCCGAAAACAATAAGTTCCGTTGGAGCCTTTCAACGCCTCTCTCTGTCTCTCGCAAGAAAAGTTGACCCACACAACAAAGTAAAGCTATTTTTCGGCTACGAGCCGACAGGGACCCCGCCGTATTAGTCAGAGGTCCCTTTACTACAGTTCGGAGTCGCGGACCTTCAGTAATAGTAATAAATCACACAGCAATAGTACATTCACGTTGTTGTAAAAAGCACGATAATATATTAAGTAATCCAAAGTATTCAGAATACGTTACTGTCATTGAGTAACGTAACGGAATACGTTACGGAATACATTTTGGGGCATGTATTCTGTATTCTGTAATGGAATACATTTTAAAAGTAACCTTCCCAACACTGTGTATTTAACACTCAGAGGTGTGGACCCATATAGACACTCTCCAGTGTTAATTTAACACTGGAGATTTTGCTGTGTACACGGGTATTTTTGAACACGCAGCTGTTTCATCCATGTAAACGGCGTTTCGAATCACCGAAAAGAGATTTTTTTAAAACTCCTTTTTTGCGTTTAAGTGTGGACGAGGAATACAGAGTTCGTCACACAACGTCAAAGGTATGTGCCTTTTTCACGTCACGCTGTGAGCCACGTTATTGTTTACATGAGATGAATTGCAGAATGGCAGATAGAGACGAAATACTGTTAATCTGACTGTCTTTAGGTTTTACACACAGTTACTGTCCCTCCATTTACAAAGGCACAGTGTGATTATTTTACATGTAGTTGTTTTTTTCATGTGTAATAATATTCAACATTGCTATCAATACATTTTTCAAAAATGCCTCTCTGTGCAAAATGGGTTTAAAAACATAAACAACTGTTTGTCCGTGATTTGAACCGGGGAACAAATCGTGGCAGGATTAGCCTGATGTTATTTGTATCTCGCTGTAACTTTACTGTATAAAGAGCAAACATCTCCAACATGTCAGGAGTAGTTAGTCATTACAACAAGTGTTTGAACTAAAAATCAAGAATGTGGGATCCTGTTTGTCCGTGATGTAAACAGCCCAGCGCTGCTCCCGACAGGGAAAACCTGCAGGGAGACCTACCTCGGCACCTGTGCAGGTGAAACCAAAGGGCAGATTTGCTTCACCATATTTTCTAGTCTTTGGCTTAGAATGAAGTTGGTTTGGAAACATATTCAGTGATGCTTCATCTCCTGCTTTGCGTTTCTGTTGCCGCCCGGTGCATGCAGTATCCAAGCGTTGTTTCCCCCCCACCCTCCTTTTCATACCGCGCCCCCCCTGCAATGGCTCTGCGCCCCCCTTGGGGGCGGGCCCCACACTTTGGGAAGGTCTGAATTAGCCTAATTTGAAATTCAATGTATTGGTTTGAAAATGATCGGAACTAAATTGAAATTGAATTTTATACTTTGAAAATGAATTCATTTGTGTTGAAACTGTATTTTATCCTTTAAAAATGTAGCTCTTTTGTCGCCACACAGACTGTATAGGGCGAACCTCATACAGTCCCCTGAATGCTGGAGATGTCAGACTGGGGTAGGCACATTGACCCATATGATTTGGAGCTGTCCTAAAACCCAAATCTTTTGGACTGAGATACATGACTTTATCAAATCAACCATACGATGGGATATTCCTTTTTCACCAAGACTATTTGTTTTGGGGGACCCATCACTCCTTAAATATGCTCCGCCTAAGGCTGCTGAGTGGGTACAGACTGCATTGATGCTGGGGCGTAAACTCATTATCTCCCAGTGGAAGGCCCCTTCCACCCCACCTGTCTCTGTATGGCATATTCAACTAGGGAGACTTGCTGCACTAGAACAACTCTCATACAGGCTCCTGAATAAAGTGGAGAGTTTCCATCTGAAGTGGGATCCATATCTGTCCAGAATAAAACGAACAGACTAGAACTTAGAGTGGGACAGACATTGGAATTCTGACGAAGCACTTTCAGGGATGTCAGAGTGTGGCATGCAGTAAGACCCACATAGTCAAAGGCTGGCTGTTTTTGTTTCTTTTTTGTTTGTTTGTTTTTTGTTGTTGTTTTTTTTCATGTTTTTGTTTGTCTCTTGCTTTGTTTGCCCCCCCCCCCCCCCTCATTTTGGTTTGGTATTCTCTACTTTTCTGCTGCTATGCTGATGTTTTTTTTATGTGATGTAATCTGTCTCTGCGGTGGACTGTAGTGTTCTAAAAGTACAATAAAATATTAATCACAAAAAAAAAATGTAGCTCTCAAATAATTTCAGTTTCAGTTCTACAATTCAGTTTTTTGGGACTTGCATCGGTTCTGGTTCCAGAGTAATCGAGCACAGATTAATAGAACTGCGTTTTACAAGCGGACCGAAAGTGTCACTGACGGGAATCTACAGCATCTTGAGCTGGATTTTTTTTTAACATACTGCTCCATTATTATGTTTGACAGGCTGAAATTGTCGGGTCACCAAGGCACCTCATAAATCGACCAGCTTTTACAGGTGTTTTGTGCCAGAAATGGAGTGTCCACTGAAGACTGAAAATAATGAATCTCTACGCCTTGCCATTGATCCCTCTTGTGCCTTCATCTAGACAAGTGACATTTACTTGACCACTCTCACATGCTCTGTACCTACATCACCTTCCCTGACAGTCGTAGCTTGTCCCATCAGAGGGTGAAATGATAAGAATGTGTTATTTTGCAAAGTGCTCTCTAGGGTTCCTAAATAAAATATGGCATTGAGATAATTTATTTTGAATTCTTTTTAATAATACCTTCTTCTAAAATATATAAGAAACCTCTCCTGGTTTTAATGGCACTTTGGATTTCCTTACTTTCTGGTCCACTCCCACCTCAGCATGCAGTCAAGTTCTATCTGGTCTTTAAATCTGACGTCAATAGCCATGTCTGGGCCCAAACTCCGCTGCAGGTCCCAAAGTCAAATGATCACTGCAGCATTACTGAGAGTTTCATCTGTAATAAAACGATCCGCATTCTGCTCTACCAGGTGTAACAATTAAGTTTAACATCCAGGCATCCATGAAAACTGAATTTATGACATTTAACGGAGTTAGAAGTTAGCAGGGAGTTACCTCGCTAGCTTCTATCTAAATATAATACACCATGTTCTGACTGAGAGATTTCTGAAATGATTCAAACGTACAGCTCTGCTATCACTTCCAACATAAATGAAGACAGAAAACTAAACAGCACTGACGTTTGTAGGGTTACTGAAGTTGGGCTAGCTGCTATATAATGATGTGCTACGTGACCGCTAGCGACACAGCTATGTTAGCATAAACAGTAAAGCTGGAGGATGAACAGTAACTTCTTTCCACTGGATAAAAGTTAACGTGAGGGTTCCCGATGGTTAGAGACAAATGTAATCGCATGGCAGGATGCTGTAAACGGACCAAACTTCAGCCAGGAGAACAACTGAGATAATCCATCCACAATACGAGGTTAGACATTCAAATACTGCTGCATGGGCTGGGCTGTAGTTACATTCTAAGGGTTTAAAACTGAGCTTTAAAATGAACAGTGGTGATAAAAACAGGCCAACAGTGATCACTGACTGTTTTTAGGGGCTTGTTGAGATTAAACAGAACAAAATACAAAACATTAAAACACGTTAAAAACACAACAGCCTTAATAAACGCAGAGTACTTTGGGCCTGGAAGCAGAATTCATCATGTCATCACTTAAAGACCGGATAGTCTTGCCAATGACCTACTAATCATATTCAGATGTGTTGCAACAAATCCAAATTGCCACTAGGTGTGAATGTGCGAGTGAATGTGAGTGCGAATGGTTGTCTGTCCCTGTGTGTTGGCCCTGCGACAGACTGGCGACCTGTCCAGGGTGTACCCTGCCTCTTGCCCTATGACAGCTGGGATAGGCTCCAGCGCCCCCCGCGACCCTGAATCCGGTTGTTCAGTCTGACGTCACTAGCCGTGTCTGGGTCTAAACTCCGCTGCAGATCCATATATCAAACGATCACTATGGCATTACTGAGAGTTGAAAAACTGTCTAAAGTCTTTCATCTTTAATAAAATGATCAGCGTTCTGCTCTACCAGGTGTAACAATTGAGTTTAACATCCAGGCATCCATGAAAACGGAATTTATGACATTTAATGGAGTTAGAAGTTAGCAGGGAGTTAGCTCGCTAGCTTCTATCTAAATACAATATAGCATGTCCTGACTGCGGGGTTTTGGAAACAAATTAAAACGTACAGCTCTGCTATCACTTCCAGCATAAATGAAGACAGAAAACTAAACAGCAGTGACGTTTGTAGGGTTACTGAAGTTGGGCTAGCTGGTATATAATGATGTGCTACGTGACCGCTAGCGACATAGCTATGTTAGCATAATATAAACAAGCTAACTTTTTTTCCACTCGATAAAAGTTACCGTGAGTGTTCTCGGTGGTCAGGAACAAATGTAATCGCATGGCAGGATGCTGTAAAAGGACCAAACTTCAGCCAGGACAACAACTGAGATAATCCATCCACAATACGAGGTTAGTCATTCATATACTGCTGCATGGGCTGGGCTGTAGTTACATCCTAAGGTTTTAAAAACTGAGCTTAAATAAATGATTAGTGGTAATAAAAGCCGAGGGAGGTCAACAGTGATCACTGACTGTTTTAGGAGCTTTTTGAGATCAAGTAGAAGAAAATACATAACATTAAACATGTTAACAACACAAAAGCCATATTAAACTCAGACTACTTTAGACCCGGAAGTAGGATTCGTCGCGTCATCACTGAACAACCGGATAGGATAAGCGGAAGCAAATAGATGGATGGATGGATGTGTTGCAACAGGAACACATGGAAAAGTTGCAGGACAGCGGTCTTCTTTCTTTCTTCTTCTTCTTTCTTGTTCTTATACATGTAATACATTTATTACCAACCTGAGAGTTTATCCGCTGGTCATTCGACATGACGAATGACTTCTGAGGTCTTAATTCAGCTCAAGATGCTATAGATTCCCGTCAGTGACACTTTCAGTCCTCTAAAACGGAGTTCTATTAATCTGCGCTTGATTACTCTGGAATCAGAACCGGATGTAAGTCCCAAAAAACTGAATTGTAGGACTGAAACTGAAATTATTTGAGAGCTTCATTTTTAAAGGTTAAAATACAGTTTCAAAACAAATGAATTCATTTTCAAAGTATAAAATTCAATTTCAATTTAGTTCCGATCATTTTCAAACCAATACGAGGTTTAAATCATACCTCGCTGATAGATCCTTATCAGTTCACTTAGGCACCTTCTCCTCTTCCTCCGCTCCGGTCTGTTGTGGTGTACCTCAAGGATCAGTTTTAGGCCCTATTCTCTTCTCATTGTATTTGCTCCCTCTAGGCACAATCTTTGAAAAATACAATATCGCCTTCCACTGTTATGCCGATGACATACAGATCTATTTTGAACTTGCTGACGACCTTGCTGTGTCCCTGCACTACTTTCAAGAATGCATGCGGGAGGTCAAAGAATGGTTCCTGAGTAATTCCCTCGTTTTAAATGATAAGAAGACTGAGACTGTGGTGTTCAACAGTAAAATCCCTCGTGCCCAACTCTGTGCTGCCCTGGGTTCCTTTGCTAGCTTTTCTTGTGACTATGTTAGTAACTTGGGTGCACTGCTGGATAGCTCGCTCAAACTCGATAAGCAAGTGTCTGCTGAGATCTAGCTTCCACCAACTGCGCCTTATCTCTAAGGCTAGGCATTATGTTCCACACGAGGACCTGGAGAAGCTTATTCACGCTTTTTGTGACCTCCAGGTTGGATTATTGTAACTCCTTGTACTATGGTCTCCCCTCTTCTCTTCTTTGTAGACTGCAAACAGTCCAAAATGCAGCAGCCCGCCTTTTGACTGGTACCAGGAAATTTTGCCATATTACTCCTGTTCTAGCTAGCTTGCATTGGCTGCCCATAAAGTACCGTATTCAATTTAAAATATTACTCCTTACATTCAAAACTATTAATAAATTAGCACCAAGTTATCTTAGTGAACTTCTCAAACCACATACTCCTGCTAGAACACTCAGATCTGCCACTCAACTACTTCTGACCCAACCCGGATCTCGACTAAAGTCCCGGGGTGACCGTGCGTTTGCTCTGGCTGCCCCGGTACTGTGGAATAACCTTCCTCTCGACCTCCGCGCATCTGATTCCATTGCACTGTTCAAATCACGATTAAAAACCCACTTATTCAATCTTGCCTTTCCCTCTAGTTAATATTTCTTTTATGATTTTATATCATGCACTTTTATGCTCATTTAAATTCTTGTTTGCTCTGTACCTGTTGCTTTCCTATGTATTAGTGACAGTTATCTGCTTGCATACTTAGTACTTGCTTTGGTCCTATTTCTATTATCCTCCTCCTATACTCTATCTTGCTTGTTAAGCACCTTGGCATACCCTTGGTTTTTAAGTGTGCTTTATAAATAAAGTTTATTATAATACATTGAATTTCAAATCAGGCTAATTCAAATTCAGTTTTAAAAAGCATTTATTAAGTTACAATTCAGATTCAATCTGAGCAATTCATATTCGAATTTAAATTATTCAAATTCAGTTTCTGATGACACAAAGTTCTGCGCATCCACATGTGTGTCCTGATCAGAGTCTGTGTTGGTGTGTGAGTCTGTAGCTGTAATCAGCCGCTCACAGCTGACCCAGTAAACCCCGTGCACATGTGCCGTTTGTCTACCTGTTCCTCTCTACCTTCCAGGTGTTTCTGGACCTTCCTACCTGAGCTGTCTGCCTTTCACCTGATGTCACGCCCACAGAACAGAGTTCATTCAGGTAAGTTCATCAGGGGTGTCAAACTGAAATGAGCCGCTGCTGGCACTGTCGTCTCATTGGACAGCCAAGTGTTCAAGTAGTACAAAAAATAAACAAGAAACCACCCACCAATAATTTTGAAAATGTTTGTTTTTTAAATATCAAATATTGTCAAACAAAACAAAACTACAAACGTGAACGCAGATTGTAACTAACTGAAGCCTTTGATTGAACGACCAAATAAACACAGCTCTGTCTGCGCAGACACAGGGCAGCACTTCTGCTGTCATTGTGTTCGTGCGTTTGTGACTTTTGTGACTCTCTGACTGAACTAACAGCCTCAGCATGTTTGTACTCTCGGCTCATGTTGTCTTCATATTAAATCATTTTTGGCTTTTTAAAGAACTTATTTTAACACAAGTTAAAACAAAAAATCAAGGGACAAACTGCATTTTATTTCTTCACATCTATATACGGAGTGCAAGTAGGGGTGAGGTGGGCTGATCTCTGAGCTCAGCCCCCAAACTGCAGAACCTGGGAGAGCAGGCTGACACAGGTGAGACAGAGGGGGCGGGGCTCAGACTCAGCTGTTTGGATATCAGTGATGCTAACGAGCCCCTGACAGAGGACACAGTGACTGAGGAGAGGCTGGGATGCCTTGTTTATTATTTGCAGATGTTTGATTGTTCTTCTTCTGTGATGATTACCGGTATTCTGCAGATCAGTTTGGACGGCGTGAAGCAGGCGGTTACAGTTTTGGTGTCTTTATCCATCTGTCGGCACCTGCAGACAGGACTGAGGGCACACGCTTCCCTGCAGTGTGGCAGCAGGACATGTGACATGTCGCTTCACTGTCATGCTGTCCCCTCTGCAGTGTCCCACTTCCTCCTGCAGGTCATTAAACTTTCATCCACCTGTGTGTGTGTGTACTATGTTTGGACCTGTCCCCACGAGTTTGAAGGCATTTTTGAAAATGTCACAGTTAGGTCACGGTTAGGTCTAGGCTTGGGGTTGGGGTTATGGAAGGTATTGTGTCAATTAGATGTCCCCACAAGGATATGAAAAAAAACTGTGTGTGTGTGTAAAGTGATGACACACAGCAGCTGCTGAGCTCATCGAGTCTTCGCTGCCCGCAAAGAAGAAGACAATGTCCAGCTGCTCCACAACAATGCTCCCCCCCCCCCTCCCAATGGCTATGGGAGGAATGAGAGGAATGGAGAACACGCCGGCGGTTTGAGTCCTGGCAGCTGTTCGTGTCTCTCTGACCTCAGGAACTAGCCGGCAGGAGGAAGACTGCATGAAGAGGAGCCGGGATTATTTTAGACTACATTCAGGGATTAGACTCAGACACCATTACAGCAGGACAGGAAGGACACGGACACGCCCAGGTTCAGGAAGTTTCTCTAAAACCAGAACCAGAGCAGAACTGGGCCTGCTGGTCTGAGTCATCCTCACTGAGCATTGTTACCCACTCACAAGATTTCTTTAGGTTTAAACTTGTTCTTGTCTCAGCAGTCAGACAAAAGTCATTCTGATAAACATCAAACACTGTTTACTGCTTCTCTCCAAGCTCAGGGGTCAGAGGTCAGGGGTCATCACTGATAACAGCCTCACAGAGTTAAACACAAACTGCTGTGGCCCTTCAGAGACGCAGAGATTCTCAGTGAAACCTCACACCTCCCGAGCATGTCGGTGTTTGCTCTCAGGCTGAAACGGCTGCATGTTGGGGTCAGAGGTCACACACATTGGTTATTAATCACCCTGAGAGTGGGTATGTGTGCACGAGGCTTCCTCAGCTGCTGCGGTGACGGAGGGGTCAAGGCTGAACCCCCCCAGGGTAAACAGAGCTTCGATGTGACTCCGGTGCTCCAACACGGGAATCTCCCAGCTACCCTGGCTGCAGGTTACACCATCATCAACCCCTCAACAGCGCTGCTACCTATATTAACCCGCTACCCACCGCAGGGCAAACCTCGGTACATGCTCAGATCCAGATGCCATCACGGGAGGATCGAGTTACTGCTAAGCTGAAGTCAAGTAACCAGCAGGTATTGATTATTGATCGATAGACACACGCTGCTGAGGATGGAGGGAGCGGGCGTCATAGCCTCGTCCTCCACCATTGAAGCTGCGTCATGTTCCCGCCACACAGATCCTGCAGGTCGTTAAAGATCAGGTCCAGAGGAGCTCTCTGAGAGGGCCGAGGACCGTCTCACAGCAGCGACACTTTGTCCCGTGAGCATGGCCCGAGTTCCCTGTCCGCCCCAGCATCACCTGGTTCATCACCTGAGCAGAACCAAACCATCGTCGGATAAAAATATCTGTGAAAGTGTCACAGCCCCGTACACCTGCTCTGCTCCAAACCAGAGCCATCAAAGCTGAACCCAGATCAGCTTTAGTCCCACCGCCTGGCCCTCGGTCTGACTCTGAACCAGGTTCCTGCTCTCTCAGCTTCAGGGTGATGATCCCTCACACACTGCCCACTTTCATCTCTTTCCCCATTTTCACTTGGAAAGTTGACAAAGTGCATTCTGGGTAAAAGTTGAGCCTGGTATTGGTGTTCATGCTCAGAGATGAAACTGTGACACCTGGTAATAATCTGGTTTTGTGGATATCTGCAGTGTTGAGCAGTTTGAGCAAACCGATCTGACACCAGAACCAGTTTGAACTGTTGGGAGGTTCCAAGCAAAGGTCAAAGCAAAGGTCAAAGGTCAAACTGTAGAACAGTCTGAGGAATCTCCTCGGGCGCTGTTCAGTCTGCTGAATAAAGAAAGGTCTGATTTGTGCAAAGTGGAGCTGTTTCAGAGCTTCAGGGTCAAAGTGAAGCTTCTCCTCTGAGAGCTTGTGGCTCCCTCAGAGTCTCTTTAAAACATTTAAAAGCACCACGGCGTTCCAGGCAGGGCGAGTCCGAGCCTGCCGGGACGTGAGGCAGCGCCCGATCTGAAGGCGGATCTGATTCAGTAACAAACGCAGACAGCGCTCGCCCTGCTGGGAGCTGAGGCGCAGAGACATAACAGACGAGAGGAGGATCAGATAGAGGAGGGAGGCCTGAACAAACACTTGGGGAGGAGAGGGGGAGGAGACTTGCTTGGAACACTGCAGAGTGTTTTTCTGCCGCCGCCAGTTACACAAACTGTGAACCACACACACATCGTGCATTAATCTCTGCCACACAAACACAGGGGCATCCTACTGCCCCCTGCAGGCAGCGCTCTGACTTACAGGCTCATCGTTGCATCCAGCTGTTTGTGGGAGTCTCTGCTCTGAGTGTATTCATACCTGCTGCTCCAGAGCAGCGACTTCAGTAATAAGTTTGCCTTTAGTACCGTGAAGCCTTGCGTGGCGGCTGGGTTCGCCACAGGAAGTTCCCGTAGCACAGAGGCTAGCCAGCGTCATGCTGTAGATGTTTACCTGCAGACTGCGCAGGTGGTCAGAGCGCTGTCACCTGATCCGTCACTCAGACTTTATTATAGAAACCTTTCATAAGTCCTTATGAACGTTTCTGTGATTTGTGGTGGAGCTAAAAGAGATGAGCTGTGACAATGCCACAGACTCGACCCGCCTCCTCAGTCAGGTGAGCTGGCCGTTTGTTGGGACATTTTCAGGAAAAGTAGTCAAATGATTAATATCATATTCGTGGATTTTGTGGGTTTTCCTGTTTAAAGTCAGTGTGAAAAAAAGCTGAAGGTCAAAGGAGTATGTTCAGCTCCGAGCGTAATCGGCCAATCAGCACCCATTACACCTGAGAGCCCTGCTCCAGGTGAGTAAACCTGCTCTGATCACATGTAACAGCACACAGCCCCTCCTCCACACACACACAGAGGGGGCTGTGTCGGGGTCGTACCCTGCAGAGGGGGAGTGTTTTCTGAGGAGGGGAGGACGGCCGGAGCAGCGCCTCCCCGTCGTTCGTCTGCAGCTTCAAACACACACACTCTGAACGACGGCGCAGTGTGTGTCCCACAGTGTTTTTGTGTG
>NC_137434.1:32591631-32636631 GCF_964374335.1 Astatotilapia calliptera | reverse complement strand
GAATACGCAGACGCCTCGGGATTCCACACACACGCTAACATCATACAAGGAGCCAACAAACCAAATGCTGATATTGAAAACATGACCTCTAAAAATCCATGAATTCATTTATTTTTTTTGAGTCAAAATAAAAAAGTAAAAAAGGAATAAAAATACAAATAAAAAATATTCCAAAACATAATAAAACTATAATAATTTTATTATGTTAATAAAACAAATAAGAAAATTATTTAAATAAAATTAAAATAACAGGAAAATGAAAATAAAGTTATTAAAATGAAATTCACGTGAAAATGCTGTAATAAAAACTAAACTAAATAATCTCGCCGCACACTGGCCGACATGTGGTCAGCCTGAGTGCGGCGAGGTGAGTCAGCGAGTTCATTCTTTTAGCCACTCCCTCCAGTTATTAAACACGATCGTAGAAAAACACACGGCGAGTTTCCACAACACATCAAAACAAACACACACCGATGAAAGCTGAAGGTGTGTGTGGTTACACTCAGGTGTGGTGGAGGGCGGGACCTCACAGCCCTGTCTCCGCCCCCTGTCGATGCCGCTCACACAGACCGCCGGTTTATTTCCACAGAAACACTTGGATGCAGTGAGTCAGCTTGTTGTGTGTGTGTGTGTGTGTGTGTGTGTGTGTGTGTGTGTGTGTGTGTGTGTGTGTGTGTGTGTGTGTGTGTGTGTGCTGAAGCATTAAATTGGCCACCTGTTGCCATCTCTCCTCATACACTCCCCTCATTCTTCTCTTTCTGGAGCAAACAGGCAGGATAAAGTGTGTGTGTGTGTGTGTGTGTGTGTGTGTGTGTGTGTGTGTGTGTGTGTGTGTGTGTGTGTGTGTGCGCGCGCTGTGGTATGCCAGACACACTGATCTGGCATGTCGGTTCCTGCCCGTGCGGAGGTTGAGCTCGTCGCTGTAATCTCAGGAAAAATGATCCGTGCTCTTTCCCGCCTGCGAGTCGAGCGCGTGGGCAGAGCGTCCTGAGGCGCCGTCACTACAGCAACAGGCCAGCTCAGAGCGAGCCACGAGCACCTGAAGGAGGACAAGGAGGGAGTCTAAAGCTTCGGCTAGTGATGTGCGGATCGATCCTGAAATATTGATTCCTCCGATACAAGTCATTTATGTTCTAGAATCGATTCTCACATTAAAATATCGATATTTTAGTAATTTAGGGTAAATTTGTGGTTTATCATTAACAGGAACACAGTGGAAAGAAACTATAACATTCGGATTGTCTACATTGGAAGGAACTAAACAAAAACTCCCTGATAACGACTGTGTTTAGTCTGTTCTTCCTGTTCCATGCAAGGCCACCTGGGTTGGCTGGAAGACTGTTTACTTAGCCTGGCAGGGAGGACACTGTCTCAGCTGAACTCTGGACACACACACACACACACACACACATACACTGATATGCACACACTCATCCTCCCTCCCTTTCCAAACGCCTTCGACGCTTATTCCCTTCCGATGCTGACGGAGATCAAGGAGACCAGCGCACAGGCTGCAGGCCCGGATGTGCTGTCTAATTCGTCTGTCTCTCACCTTTACCCCCCCTGTTGCTTGTCATGTGTTTCTTTGGTGTATTAAGAGTTTTTTCATGTGCTGAGGTGTTTTTTCTGTTCTCAAACTGATCTCCCTGTTGGAGCTCAGTTTGGGAGGAGTTATTTTTTTCTCCTTATCTTTCCTCATATGGTGCATTTTCCATTGTTATACCTCTCTGACCTGTCTTCCCCATGTGATGTTTTGTGTAATGTATCTATGGTCGGAGGGTAAGATGGCGCTGCCATTGCGTGCAGTAGGTCGGCAGCCTTATGAAATTTCCCCTTGTGGGACTAATAAAGGTATATCAAATCAAATCAAACAGCAGGAAAGAGAAAGCCTCGTGATGTTTTGGAACCGCTGAACATTGCTCGAGTTCTCCATCAGCTGCTGTATCCCAAGGCAGCGCCGCACTGCCACACCTCCTCAGCAATAAGCTCCTCCCTCGTTTCTGACCGTCAGCTGACGACTTTCAGACTCAGCAGTGAGAGAATTTCCTGTGTAGATGCCATTACACCTGAAAACCTCCTGAGGAGAGAAGAGACAGTCACATCAAATGCTGCTTCACTTCCTGGAAACATCTCCTCTCCTGACCCAGGCTTAACGACAGAAATCACACAAACGCTCTGAGAGATCCCAGCAGGAATCCCGAGATGTGGAAGTACAGTGACATCACCTCAAACAGGAAGCATCACTCCACTTCCTGTCTGAGCTTCGCCGCCTCATCCCTGATGCTCTCCAACTTTTCCTTCACAGCTTCTCTCAGATGCGCCGTGGCATCATCACAGAGTGCTGTGTTTGATAAGCGGCGTCTCAGCTTCCCGTGCCGCAGATACGCTTTTGAAAAGCTCCCAGGAGTCAATGCGTGTTTGATCTGGGGTCAGCTTCCTCTCGCTGTGTGACTGCGGCGCTGGGCTCTGTGGCTCGTGTTCACCTTCCTCTTTGTGTTTTTTGGTTCACACTTTTATTTTGTAGGATTGGAGATGGTGTGTCCGCTTTGGTGAGCTTCCAGTCGCTCTGTATCTGTAGCGTCCTGCTCCGTGGTTGTCCCTCTTGTCTCTGCCTCCCTGACCTCCTGACCTCACACAGTCAGTCGTACCCGTCGGTCTTCCGGCGTCTGTTGATGCTCTGTCCTTCCTTTGTGGATTTAAAAATAAAAGCCTTGTGTTTGGTTTGTGTCTGTTGTCATGTCTCGTGTGTCTGTGCTGTTACTGAGCGCGCTCACATTTACCTGCAGCTTGTCGAGTCCTTGCTGTGTGTACGACCCTGCAGGTCACGTGACCAGCTTTTCGTTTTCTGTTTCAGGCCGTCGTCTTCGCCCCAGTCGATATGTGGGTGCTCAGAGCTGCAGCCACCACGCTGGCGCTGAGCTGTTGCGTCCTCCACGGTATCATCACTCCACCCTGCGCAGGTCAAGGTAGGTCACATAATCACACCTCCTCCTGCTGTGCACCAATCACTCTGTAGACTGCTGCTTCAAGGCTCAGCCATTGATCAGAGGCTACAAACGTGTGCATTCATTTGTCACGATGCACACGAGCAAAATCAAATATTGCAACCCCAACGCCGCGTGCTAGCTGTCGTCACGTGTTTCATGCTAACGTGGAAACACGGCGTGCTCCACACTCACAGTTTCTTCTCTCTGAGTTAAAATGATCTTCACACTTACAGACGTTGGCGTGAGATCGGAGGTATGGTATTCTAATTACATCAGTAGATACAGCAGTAATGAGATTACTTTACTCCGTGATAGCGGCACGGTGCGACAGCCGAGGGCAACACTCGAGCGCTCAAATTAAACTGGACACTCGGAGGAAACAGCGGGCTCCTAAAGGCAGCGTGACCTCATGACCTTTCGCACTGCCTCCACCACTACAGCCTCCATCAGGGACTCTGATTGGATGGCTAACGAGAGCCACAGGTGTGCCCCTGACCAATCAGACAGCAGCAGACCAGTGAGAAAGGAAGCTTCAATCAGCACACACACACAAACCTCTGTCACAGCTGGATCCTCACTGAGCACGCTCCGAAGCGCTCGGCGGCTCATTGTTCCTACTAATCCGGGCTCTCCCAGCTGTCAGCCGGAGCCCCCGCACTGCTGTCCGACCCGTCTCACATAACTCCCAGCTGCTGCTACAGTTATGAGAGGCGCGCTCAGTATTCCCGGCAGCTCCGTGGCTGCGTGGCAGTCCCAAAATGGCGTCTAGATAAAAAACACTTTGAGGGTAAAGATAATGAAGACGAAGAAGAAGATGATAACGGGATGAGGATGATGACGATGATGAGGGGGATGGGGGCACAGTCAGAGAAAAACAGAGAAATAATTAACAACAATGAACACTGACAAATTAAAGCAGAGGTCAGGGACTCCACCTGACTCTACCTGCCACACCTCAACACATGATTGCATCCCCTCAGTCTCTCTGCTGATTGGCTGTGTTTGGTCAGCCAATCAGGCCAGGTTTCTGGCTCTTTCAGCTGCTTTTATAGTTTTATAATTTTCTTTGTTTCAGGTAATGAACGTCAGTTTGCTGCTTCTGTCTGTTTGTATCTGATTAAAGGGGCACAGTGACATCATCATCACAAACGAAGAGCTCTGATGCTCTATGTTAAACGTCTGTGCAGGTGTGACTGATGTAACCTGTTTTTCACCTGCAGAAACTGACTGCAGCTGCAGCATCGCCAACAGCCATTGTGACGAGTTCAGAGTCTGCAGGTGACACTCCATCAATCAATTGATCGATCAATCAATCATCCATCACTGCCCGATCAATGTCCCGGCTGCCTGTCAGCTCGTGGCTTGTTCAGGAGGACTTTACACAGGTGTAACTCACCTGATCTGTGTTTCTGTCACAGATCTATTTTACTAACTTTCCACCTAATGTCTCCTTGCTTCCTTCCCATTTCCAGGTGTGACCCTGGCTGGGACGGCGAACTGTGCGACCGCTGCATGCCGATGCCCGGCTGCGTGCACGGTTCCTGCGAGCAGCCCTGGCAGTGCACCTGTGAGCCAGGCTGGGGAGGGCGCTTCTGCGACAAAGGTCAGAGGTCACCTGTGCATTAACGTCTGCCATCTTTCTTTTGCCATCTTTCCGTCAGTGCGTCTGAGCTCACCTGTCTCCTGCTGTCTGTCAGACCTGAACGTGTGCTCGCAGCAGCAGCCGTGTCAGAACGGAGCCACCTGTGTGATTCAGGACAGCGGCGACTTCACCTGTCTGTGCCCTCAAGGTTTCCACGGCAACAGCTGCCAGCAGAGGACCGGCCCGTGTCACCAGAGGAGGTGTGAGCTCCTCTTATGGTTCAGAGGACACACACTAACACACTCAGACGTTACCGATCAAACAACAAAGTGTTTCCTGTTTTTCCTGGAATGTTTTCAGCTGAATTTATTTTTAATAATTAGCAGAATAATTATGCTGATTAATGAGCTTAGTAATTGTCACATGAATTTTCAGCAGCAGTAAAAATAAACGACTTCAGTACATTTGACAGATTTTACTACAGTAAAGGAGAAGAGCACGTCTGTGAGGGAAGTAGCTTCAGGCGCACACACTGTTGTTGACCTGCAGACCGTAAACTGTAGAACAGATGGGCGTGGCCACTGTGACATCATTGATTTGAGCGTTTCAGTTAGCACTTTGGATGAGAGGGCGGAGCATCACATGGACACAGATTTCTGCTAATCAGTGCTCCATCCAAATAAAATCTTGAAATTGGAGCTCCGCCTTCTGGATGCTCTGTTAGTACACTAACCTCACAGCAGCCATATGATTGGCCTGATGATGTCATTAAAAGTGCTCCAACAGCACAAACACGTCATGAGGTCCAGTTTAGGGACAGCTGCCTGTGTCACCGTCCACCTGTCTATCAACTAGGCCACACCCCTAATGATCCAAACTTTAAGCCTCAAAACAATGTGGGTGTTACATTTGTCTCTGACCGCTGACATGAAATCCAGATAAACTGTCAGAGTCTTCTCCCGTATATAAAACTGTGTCATCTGCATATCCTGACACTCTTCTTCTGCTCTCATCTACTTCCTCCTCTCTTTATTCTGTAACAAAAGTTTAATACAGGTGTTATGGAGGGGATGTTATCTACAGAGCCCAGAACAGTTTGTGTATCAGGCTGTAAACACGTTAATTTCTGCTGTAAAGTTTTAACGTGGGAGTCTGACTCACTGCTGCCTCTGCTGGACGGTAGATGAACTGCAGGTTCTGGTACTTCCTGTTTATGAACCAGGCATTGATGTTTGCTGCAGTCTGCTGGTTTTCTTATCTTCCTCTTCTCTACCTGCAGGTCTCCGTGTAAAAATGGCGGTCTCTGTGAGGATGCTGACGGTTTCGCACCAGAGTTGACGTGTCGCTGCCTGGCCGGCTTCACGGGGCCACGCTGTGAGACTGACGTTGATGACTGTCTGATGAAGCCATGTGCCAATGGCGCCACCTGTGTTGATGGGTTCAACCGCTTCTTGTGTGTTTGCCCTGTGGGATTCAGCGGGCGCTTCTGCACCGTCAACCTGGACGACTGCGCCAGTCAGCCGTGCCTGAACGGGGGCCGCTGCCTCGACCGCGCTGTCGGCTTCCACTGCGTCTGCCGGCCTGGCTTCACTGGAGACATCTGTGAGACGCCAACTAGCAGCGACGCCGGCAAACCCGGCTGGACAACGGTTGGGTGGGAGGGAGGAGGACGTAGAGGGAGGAGCCAGAGAATCACAACTAGCAGCGGCGACGGTAGGAACAGCAGCCGTCACGGTGACAGACTGCTGAAAGTGACTGTGAGCGAGCGCAGTGGCGCCGGCCTGTCAGACGTGCAGCTCATCATCGTGCTGGTGCTGGCAGGGGTGACGCTCACCATGGTGGTGCTGACCACCGCCCTTGTTCTGCAGGGTCACTGCAGGAACTGTGGACACACCTCCTGCTGGTCCTCTGTGACATCATCGTCTTCACAGAGAGGACAGAAAAGCCACCAGCGAGCATGGCCGGATGAGGAGGAGGGACAAATCAGGTTTCTGAGCGCAGCAGAACCAGAAAAGAAGAAACTCAACACAGAAGTCATTTAGACTGACCGGAGGGGGCCGGGACACAGCTCCACCTGCCTCAGGTTCAGCTCCCAGCGAGCACCTGAACTATGACATCATCCATGTTGTCACAGGACGACTGAATGGACAGTTTAAACCCCACCTACATTACCCAGGGTGCACCTCTGCAGTCAGCTCAGAGGGGCTTGTCCCAGGGGCATGTGGAGGCTTTTATTTTGAAAAGGTCAATTGAAACTAAAGCTTTATTTTATAAATCAATAATTTATCAACTCTTTTCTTATAATCACTTGGAAAATAAAATCGTGCTAACTGTGAGTAGATTGACCTTTAAAAGAATCCGACTGACATCATCAGCCCACACTCGGCCACGCCGAGCGACACAAGACAAAAGTCCAGAATTTAAATGTGGATGAAAATCAGATGGAGTTCTGACTGAGGCTTCCAGAAGTTTTCAGGTGGAGATCTGTGCTGCTTGGCTCCGCCTCTTTATTCTCAGACTGAGCAGCTTTGCATGATTCACAGTTCAGAATAATCCTCCTGTTTTAGCTTTCTTTGATTGGCCAGCTTTTAGAAAGCTGCAGCTTTCTGCCCAACATGAACTGCTAAATGAAAGTTTGGCGTCGTCGTGGGTTACTGAGTGAAGCCTGATGGGACGTGACCACAGTCTGATCTTTGAGATGAAATCTACTCACATCAAAGTGAAGTGTGAATATGTTACGACTGTATTTGTATATAACATGTTTATTTATTGTATGGTGTACATGCACGTGTGCTCCGCCCACACACACACAGCTGTCAGACCTCATCACGTTACAGGGACAAAAACGCAGACGGAAACTTCTGATGTCACTGAACAGATCCCCACACAGACATTAAAGCTGTTTCTGAACTTTACCGCTCGCCTCCTGGGTTCTTTCATGTCTGAACACTTGATGCAGCAGTCTGACTCTCCACCAGGAGGCGTCTGAGCCTGCAGGAGTCCTGATCCAAGATCCCCGAGTCAGTCTGGATCACGTGCCGGACTGAACCGTTGACCTGCAGGTAGGAGTCAGCGGCCTGGATCTGTAGCCACTGACGTGTCTTCAGGTTTAATGCTGTCTTTTCAGGCTTTTCTTAGGCAGTCATGTTGCCATGGTAACACAGGAAGGTCATTACAGTGAAGTAAAATGAAAAACCAGGGGTGGTAAAAACCATTACCATTAGAAAAAAGGAAAAACTCTTACATCCATCCATTACTTTCCACAGCCCTTCGCTACCTGCAATAGGCTCCATATGGGTGGAGCCTATTGCAGGTAGCGAAGGTATCGAAGGGCGGGAGGCGGGTACGGGTTAACACAGAGAGACAGACAACCATTCACAATTATGTCCAATTTAGAATCATGGTTAAAATAAGCCCACTGGCTGCATGTGTTTGGGAGGAGAAGCACCCACCTACTCCACACAGAAAACAAAGATGGTGGAGTCGAGGTCTTCTTGCTGTGAGGCAACAGTGCTAACCACCTCGCCACTGTGCGGCCCTAACCTCCGTAATGACAGTCGTCACGTCCTGTTGCTGCGTGCTGCTGCTGCTCTATGGCGTCTGCAGGTCTGAGCGAACCTTCACAAAGTGTTTGAGCATCTTTATCCTTCGACCGATAAAACTGAGACCAGCCAGGAAACTTACCAACACTCAGACAAAGATAAAGACTCATCAAGACCTCCTGCAGAACCACACCATACTCTCACACATTACAGTTGTTGTCACATTTATTAAATAATCATGTGACTGCATCTGATTAAAATATTTGAAACTAACTGCAAGGTTTCATCAGTTCGTGTCTATGACTTTTGAAAACGCTCTTCCTCCTTCCATCTTTCGTCACCTGTGAAACTGAATTCATCAAACAGTGAAGTTTTGCGCTTCCTGGCACAGATTCACTTTGTGTGTTTACTGATCTTTGGAAATTTTAATTTAAATGATCCAAAACTTTAAAGCAGTAGCTCTGTTTGTCAAGACTGGTAACGGGACTGTAGCTTTTTTGCCGTGTGCGATGAACTCCGGGGATGAGGCAAAGGGATGTGAAGAGCGTGGAGGCGGGACCACGAGGTTGATTTCAGTGCCGGATTTGTTCAGCGAGTTTCCTCACAGCATCAACAGGAAGCGTCACTGGGCTGACGAAAGACCGACTCACTTTCTGTTTTACGGATGAAACCGCTCGTCCCACTGGCCCGCTCGCTAAACGGAGATCGGTTTAAGGGCCACCTTTAAACGCCAAACATGGGAGCAAGTTTCAGACAAACTTGTTCAGTGTGTTTAAGTGTGTGCTGGCAGCAAACAACCAATCAGAGTCTTTGTTTTTAAGAAGCTGTAAACAGTTTTATTATTGTGACATCAGAACCAATCAACAGAGCCAAAGGTACATTCATTAGAAGCAGAACAAACACCTGTGTGGAGGTCACGTGACGTGTTTGAGTTCTCTGCTCGTCTGTGTTCAGGTGCTACATCGAACCATGCGGGGCGTGTGATTGGGTGCAAGCCATCAGGTGATCTGACAACCACAGAAGTGCAGTGCAGAAGAAAAATAACCCATTCAAACCGAAAAAAGTGACGGCAGCATGACTGGAAATGGGTATGTTTGTGGGAGGGGTCACATCTCAGTCTCAGCCAATAAGCTCTCACCTAGACCTGACGTCAGCAAAACCGCCTGGGTGCTGGAGTCTGTGGGGTCAAAGAATAAGACATTGAGAACTTCACGCCATAGTTCAGCACGGTTTCTCTAACCAGGACCAGCAGCTCACACCACGGCCTCCGTGCCCTTTCCAGATCACACGTTTAGATTGATTTACTTCCACTGGATCAATAAAAGTCAGTTCAAAGACTCCAGAAAAAGTCCAGGAATAAGCACAATTAGGTGGAAGTCCATTAATTCCTCTGTTTATACTGAACTGAGCTACAGGGCAACAATGAACTGTTCCTTTAAGAAAACCAACCTAAAATCTGATGTAGAAAAGGTTTAAATATGCATGATCAATCATTTGAAGCCTCGGTCACAGCGGCAGTAAGATCAATCAGTTTGTCTCAACATTTGAGAGAAAAAGACAAAAACACCTCGTTCATCTAATGACACAGTGTAGAGCGGGGGTGTCCAATTCCAGGCTTCGAGGGCCAGTGTCCTGCAGGATTTAGACGTCACCCTGGGTCTGCACACCTGAAATGATGACTTCATTACCAGGCCTCTGGAGAACTACAAGACATGTTGAGGGGGTCATTTAGCCATTTAAATAGGCTGACACGTCTAAAACCTGCAGGACACTGACCCTCGAGGCCTGGAGTTGGACACCCCTGGTGTACAAAGGTGTTAGATTAGGTTTGTGTGCAGATTTTCTCTCCGTTTGCCAAATTTGTGGCACATTCAAATAAAATGAAGCTGCTGAACTTGCTGAGAAGCTGAAATCACACTCAGTCTAAAATTCAACTTCATCGCTGGTATGCAGTGGTTTTCAAACTTAATGACACTGTATGAAATAAAAAGCAAAGAGTCTGCACCGTTTCTTTTTAAATTTGTTGCTCAGTAGTTACTGCAGCTTTTAAGAATAATTTATCTGGTCTTGACCTGACCTGAGATTAGGACAAGCTCACACTGCTGTTATGAATCACAGAGGAACCACAAAAGAACAGAAAATCTTAAAAGGGATATTAATTAATATTGATTAAATATCCATTATTGTAAAACCAAGTGGGACTAGATATGTAGCAGGTTACCCAGATTAACACTTTGTCCACAGTTATACAAAATACACACCTCCTACTGTCACCAAGGACACCTAAACACCACACAAAGGACGGCACCAGGTCTATACTCAGTATAGTGGGACAAAACCAGATCTATACCTGGCTAATTGGGACACTGGTTGATAGTGGGTAATGTTGGATAGAACCAAGTCTGTAGAAGGTATTGTGGGACACAACCAAATCTAAACTGGATAAAGTGGGCAAAACCAGGTCTATAGAGATGAATTTTCAACAGAATCAAGTCTATACTCAATGGGACAGAATCAGGTTTATATTTTTAAAAAAACACACAAACAGTGTAAAGTGACACAAAACTAGTTCTATATTGGGTCATGTAGGAAGAAAATGGTCTTGGTAAAGTAAATTATTGAGTAAAGTACAAAAGAGCCAAGTCTACACTGAATGAACTAGAACCAGGTCCATACAAGGTAAAGTGGGACAAAACAGATCTACAAAGTGGAAAAAACAGGTTCAAATTGAGTAAAGTGGGACAGAACCAGGTTTGTTTTTGGTAAATAATGAAAGAACCAGGTCTATAGTGTGTTGAGTAGCACATAGTCATGTCTATATAAGCTAAAGTGGGAGAATTGGCTCTGTACTGAGTAAAGTAAACCTTTGACTATAGTGGATAAACTGCGACAGAACCAGATTTACATTTCGTAAAGTAGGAAAGAACTGTGTTTATAGAGATTAAAGTTTCGAAGAACTGGTTCTGTACAGATTACAGTAACAGAGAATCAGGTGTTTTTTGGGGAAAGTGGAACAGAACTGGGTTTCCAGTGGGTAAAGTGGGACAGAATCAGATCTATACAAGGCAAAGTGGGATAGAAAAGGATATATAATAGATTAAAGTGGAAAAGAGAAGTCTATAGTAGGGGAAGGGGGCAATATTGCTCTTGCCAGTAAAATAACCTGGCAAACAATCCCAGTTTGCTGGGTCTGTATTGGTTTTGTGCAGTTTGAGGGAGAGACAGTCTGAGCAGGGACACTCTGTAACTGAGGACAAGGTGAATAGTCAGCCCTTACTGCTGTGGGGTAGCCAGGCGGGAAGCTGGTACTTGTCTCTGATTGGGTGATACTTGTCTCTGATTTGCTGGAAAGCAGTGATGGAGGCAGGATCTGGCACCAGAGGCAAGGCCTCTCTGTCATCGTCATCCTCCCCTTCAGACAGCAGGTCACCGATCTGCTGCTGGAGCTCCGGACTAATGTCGTTCTCAGCCAGAACCAGGACCCGCAGGCTGGTCGGGTAGTTCTCCACCATGTCCAGGAATACCTGCACACAGGTGAGACCACCACATTATAAATCTCTTAGGAAGTGCAGCATGGCTTCAAAATAAAACTGTACAAAATGTTTAACGTGACAGGGAGGACAGTGAACCTGACCCCACTCGGTCGTGACTGCAAACCATCTTTACAGTCAGGTGTGCTCCTTTGTGTTTACAGTACTGGGACGCACCAATCGCATGTGCATGCCTCTTATCCACATGTGTGGCTGAGTTGTTGTTGGACCACACAGCCAGTTTACATACATCAGTGAGAAATGCAGTTTAGCGAGGACTGAGTATTAATTACATTCTCCTGGATTTTACTCCCTGACCTTGACAAAAACAAACAACAAACAAAAACATTCAGAGCATTTTGAAGCTCAAGAAAGAACAGGTGATCTACCTCCACCTCCAACCACTTCAGAGCTTCTAGATATTCACTGTGTTTTTATTTATGTTATTGTCTCTGTTTATCCAGCAGTTTCACAGGCCACACACTCAGGCATTTATTGTGAAAGTAGTTGAAACAGGAAACACAGCCCTAACAAGGCCACAATGCTGCCATATCACTTCCCCCTGGTGGACAAACAAGTGAACTGAAAACTGAGTCCAAACTCAGGGTCTGGGAACAGTTTTTTGCAGGGACACAGCGCCACCACCAGGTCAGACTAAACATCACTGCAGGATGGTGGCTTTGTTCTCAGAGCGGAGGAGAAACCCTGACGGTGTGAATAAAACCAGACTAAATGATTTCCAACAGACGCTCATCTCTTCTCTTACAACTGCATTCTAGTTGTATTTAAAGAGCTGCTCTCTGCTGATGAGAACTGGAGAAAAAGAAGAGAATGGAGCACTGTGATTGGTCGACCTGTGCTGACTGGTTGGTCAGTCCGGTTCCCTCCAGGTCCAGAACCTCCAGAGTCCTGCTGGATGCCACGGCAACTGCCAGCATCCCTGCAATCTGATCACCTGGAAACAGAGCGAGAGCGTCAAACAATAATGACATCACGCTGTTATGACATCATGTTATCATGACACATGTGTTACCGAGTGGGTTGTAGTCCAGGTTGAGCACGCGGAGCTGCGAGCTGTGCGCCACAGCAATGGAGAGTCGAGCCCAGCCTTTGGAGCTGATTCCTGGGTTAGCACTGAGAGTGAGCTCCCTGAGCCCTACCACACACACACAGTGAAGAGTTAAAACTCCCAGAATGCTTTGCTGCGTGGTGGTCTGAGCAGAGCCATTCAGGTCACCCATCCATCTATTTGCTTCTGCTTGTCCTTTTCAGGGTCGCGGGGGATGCTGGAGCCTATCCCAGCTGTCATAGGGTGAGAGGCAGGGTACACCCTGGACAGGTCGCCAGTCTGTTGCAGGGCTAACACACAGGGACAGACAACCATTCATACTCACATTCACTCGCACATTCACACCTACGGGCAATTCAGTGTTTCCAGTTAACCTAACCCCACTAACTGCATGACTTTGGACTGTGGGAGGAAGCCAGAGTACCGGGAGAGAACATGAAAACTCCACACAGAAAGGTGGAATGAACTCAGGACCTTCTTGCTGTGAGGCAACAGTGCTAACCACCGTGCCACCGCGCCGCCCGCAAATTCAGGTCATGTGAGCCTGAAATAGCAAGGGTGCCTGAGGGGGATAACCCTCAGGCACCCTTGCTATTTCAGGCTTCCTCAAATCGGGAGTTTTTTTAATGAGCTTCTGTCTGTGAGAGTCGGACCAGGTTCAGGGTCACACTTGAGAGACCTGGCTCACCTGTGGTGGGAGGGCAGAAGGTGTTACCTGACTTTGCGCCGTCTGGCGGCAGCATCCCGCAGATCAGACCCAGTGCCTCGTCTCCCAGCATGCAGTCACCAAGATCCAGGCACACCAGTGAAGGGTGGGTGGACAGGGCGGGGTTCAGGGTCACTAAGCCGGCGTCCAACAGTGGGCTGCCATGAAGGCTGGAGGGGTGGAGTTAGAGACTCACAAACCATTCACAGTTAGATTAGTGGCCAATCAGCTTTAAGTTCTACTCACAACAGGGTCTGCAGGGAGCGGTTAGTCTTCAGGGCGTCAGCCAGGTGCCGCGTCCGGCCAATACTGGAGACAACGCCCAGGTTAAGGTTCAGCTGAGCAAGCGAGCGCGACTCAGCAACGCTGCGGCAGACACGCCCAAAGTCGCGATCTGAGAGCTGGCAGCCACGCACAGACAGCAGGCGCACGCCATCCTCCTTCAGACTCTCGCAGATGTCTTGAACTTCAGCCGCCGACAGCATCTCGCCTGTGATCTGGATAGAGGCAGGCAGCATTGCGGATGCCACTGGGAGCACTGGGACACCTAAACAGGAAAACGAACACTGAAACAAAAGTGTTTTCTCACCTGGTGAAACATGGGTACTGCACCAAAGTCTGCTATTGGCTAGTTTTTGGATCAGAGTTAACCCAAGTTTTCTGAACGGGACTGGGAGCCACCATTACACCTGATCAGGTGACAAAGAAACACAGATCTGACTTGAATTATTTGACTACAACTAGTTTTTCAGGATATTTCTAACTTTAGAGATGTTGCGCAAATGGAAGAAAGCAGTCTTACATATTTGTTTAATATGTGCGTTGAAGGACATGTCCTGGTCAAAAATGACTCCAAGGTTCCTCACAGCGTTACTGGAGGCCGAGGTAATGCCATCCAGAGTAAGAATCTGGTTAGATACCATATTTCTAAGCTTTTCAGGGCCGAGTACAATAACCTCAGTTTGATCTGAATTAAGAAGCAGAAAGTTAGCGGCCATCCAGGTCTTTATGTCTTTAAGACATTCCTGCAGTTTAACTCATTGGTGTGTGTTATCTGGCTTCATGGACAGATAGAGCTGGGTGTCATCAGCATAGCAGTGAAAATGTATGCTATGTCTTCTAATGATGCTGCCTAAGGGAAGCTTGTATAATGTAAACAGAATTGGTCCTAGCACTGAACCCTGTGGAACTCCATAATTAACCTCAGTGTGTGAAGAGGACTCTCCATTTATATGCACAAACTGGAGTCTATTAGATAGATATGATACAAACCACTGCAGTGCAGTACCTGTAATACCTACAGCATGTTCTAATCGCTCTAATAGGATATTATGGTCGACAGTAGTGGTGTGCAGATTGACACTGATGTACTGATTCTTCTGATGACAGACATTTATGCTCTAGAATCGATTCTCCTATTAAAATATTGATATTTTAGTCAGGCTGCCCCAGGGCAGCTGTGGCTACAACTGTAGCCTCCACCAGTGTGTGAATGTGAGAGTGAATGAATAGTGGAATTGTAAAGCGCTTTGAGGGCCCTGAAAAGCGCTATATAAATGCAATCCATTATTATTATTATTATTTAGTAATTTTGAAAAAGAATTAGAGTTTATCATTAACAGGAACACAGTAAAAAGCAACAACATTATTGGGATCGTCTAAATGATTGGTAAGAACTACTTCCTCTTCTGCCTTTCATAGCGTTATGTGAACTGCGTCACGGCTCACGTGTGCTCGCTCAGTTGATGATCGTAAGCAGAGTCACTTTTGTGGAGCTACAAACAAGCAAGATGAGGTTTGTGACACACGTGGCAGGATCACAAACCTTGTCAGACACAAAGAAAAGTAAATTATAACACAGAATGATGATGAGTTTATGATGCGGGAACTGAAAAGGAGGAGAGAGACAGGTGCTGCTAGGTTGGAGTTATCCAGGTACAGAGGGAGAAACTCTGGAGCTGACGTACGCCTGGGTTTGGGGTTTTCTGTCTGCGCTTCATCTGAAAACTATTTGTAGAGCACTGAAAGTGGATTATACAGGCTAATCGTTAAAACGCAAAATATTTCATTCATGAGACAGATATTAACTCTAAACTGTTTCTCAGCTGTATTTTCAGTCACTTTTGTTTTTCATTGTTAGATGAGTATTTTATAATGTCATATCGACTTTTCAGGGTTTTTAACTTCTTATCATTCTTCATAATTAAACGATAAGAGCAGGAAGTCTGGTTCTTGTATTTATTTTGAATGTAAAATTGGAAACTTTTTATGTCCCAAACGTGTCGGGATCTGCTGGGTAACTTGGTGGTATCGCTCATCATGGAGCGCTGCGCTGAGGCCGAGCAGGACCAGCTCAGGTGAGTCCACCTGACTGGCACTCACGAATCTTTGAGCTCAAAGAGGAGACCGGACAGGTGTCAGGTGACAGCTTAGATCACGTGACTCCTCGATGACTCCCTGATAAAGCTCCTAAACGAGAGCTGAAAATAACTGAGTACTTTTACTCGACTAAAGCAGGATTCTGAAGTTAAATTTCCACACGAGGCAGTGACCGATCAGCTGATCGGTATCGATGAGGTAACCAATTAACCTGATAGATGATCGATCAGCTCACGCGGGGAGGTTCGGGGCTGTCACGCGCTGATGTCATTATTTGCCGATCTCGCCGCAGGCCACGCGCGGGTTCCGATCCAGAGCGGCGGACATCAGAGCCGATCGATCCGGCATCGATGGATTAGATCAGCTGGAGCGCGTGTGGCAGCGGGTCTGTCCGTCGGTCCGCGAGCTCCGGCAGTCCCGGTGTGCTTCTGCAGGTGACCGTTACTATGACACCCAGAGAGCTCGCAGAGGACAGAGGACTCACTCCGAGCGCGTCACCGGGACCGGAAGCAGCTGTCACCATGGCAACAAGGCTAATGACAAAACAACAGCCTTTGACAGGAAACGTTCATGAGCTCAGCGTGAATTTCTACTGAAGCAGTAAACACAGTAATACACAGACTCTATTCAAACTAAAGGCTGGGGTTCTCTGTGACGTCAAAGAGAGACTTCGAATCCTGCTTGGAGCGAATCCTCACCCAAAATACACGAGCTTCACGACTGTGACGTCACTTCTCGCCAAGCCTCGTTTTAACCTTCTGTGATTGGCGTCGTCATGGAAACGGACACTCCTCTGATCATTGATTCTACTTACTGATTAATTATCAATGATCGATCGGCAGATTTTCACGATACAAACGAAGCCAATAAAATTGAGCCGATCACCTATTACAGCTTCCGGTGCTGACTTTCACAATAAAAGCGGAAAACTTCATGCTCTGGCGTCTTTCACCTGCACGAGCAAGGAGATATTTATAGCGTGACGTCAGCTGCCTTACTGCTTCCTGTTTATTGATGGAGTTGAATCTGTCACAGCTTCACCTTCAGTTTTATTGTGAATAAACAACAAGCCTAAGGTAGAGGGGTGATGATGTCATCGCTCGACAAGGTGAGAGCTGCCGCCACAGCTGGGCCGTCTCCAATCACAGAGCCCAACCTCCGGTCTGCTGGTGTCTGCAGCTCCGGGTGATGACGTCACTCACCTGCTCCGATACCCTGTGTACCATACCCGTGTCAAAAACACGGAAATCCTGTGCGTGGAAGTTAGATAACTGAATGGGAATTCTGTTGACATCCGAGTCACATAGAAGGAGGAATTCCGTCCTCCAGTCCGTTTGAGATCAGCATGAGTATTCGGCACAGTTACACCCGTGATTATAAGGATGATTATTTACGACAGGTCTGTTTACATAATGAGATTTATTTTCCACACAGAGTTATGCAGTACTCCCCCCCCCCCCCCCCCCCCAACCTTTATTTAAAGATTAGTACAATACAAAGTAGAATTAAACAGTATTACATTAAAGGTGTTGTACTTACAGAAATTGTAAACTACAAGCAAACAACATTATTTGGAACCTACACTTACACTTGAGGGAGAAGTTTTAACTGATTAAGCCAAGAAGTGAAGCGATCGAAGGATCTTGATTTTTTCGCATACAACCACAGCAATACTACTGCACGCAAATTTAGCTTTTGTTCACTTCTAGTCAAAGTGGCTTTGTGTAAAGCCTATGGCACACCGCTATATACTGCCCCCTTGTGGTCATCCTGCACACAATGTGGCATTTAGAAGCTACGTGTTGCTTCTGCATGCCAGAGAGAGAGAGGAATTTCCCCTCTCTCCGTGTAATATATATATAATACCCATTCACTGTGTGAAGCAGTGAGTAGGGATGGTACCCTGCTCAGGGGTACCTCAGTGGATTTGAACCCCCAACCTTCCGATCATGGGGCCAACATTCTACCTACTGAGCTAACCCAATGCATAACGTTGCAACGAGAATCCGTTGTAGGATAGAGGGGGTAGTGCCAGTCAGATGTTTGCAGCTGTGGGTTGTTTGGACTTTTAAAGGACTTTTAAGAAAGTTAATATTCAATTTTAGAGAACGACTGGATGGCTGTACATCATTTGGGCACTCACAGATCCGACAGCCTCTCTGAGAGGAACTTGACCAGTGGCGGAGCGGGGGGTGGCTTACTGCGCTTAAGCCCAGGTTGTTTTTTCAGAAGCCCGGGGTCTTTTGGAGTGTATTTTTTTCATAGTTAGATGCCTGGCTGACAACTGTATAAAACAAAAACTACACACAATATTCGAAGCACTGCGAGTGTGCTGGTGGAGAAGCGCAGCCAGGCAGACAAAGGAGAACTGAAGTTTGAGCAGGTACCAAAGCAAATCATTCGTACTGTACAAATAATGTAAATATGACGGTGCATCACGAAAGATTGATATCAAACTGATCACTTGACCAATATTACGTTACTTGCTCTTCGAGTGAATCAACAAAAGGCGAAATGAAAAGCCGAACAACAACACTGCTGTTTCTTTAGAGAGTCTTAGCATCCATCCATCCATCCATTCGCTTCCGCTTATCCTTTTCAGGGTCGCGGGGGGCGCTGGAGCCTATCCCAGCTGTCATAGGGCGAAAGGCGGGGTACACCCTGGACAGGTCGCCAGTCTGTCACAGGGCCAACACACAGGGAGAGACAACCATTCACACTCACATTCATTCGCACATTCACACCTAGTGGCAATTTGGATTATCCAATCAACCTATCCCCACAAGTCTTAGCTTACATGTGTTTATTTCATATTTTCAGTTGTTTCCCTCCACGGCTAAATAAATCGGTTTCAGTAATGCACTGATGTACAAGAATGGACATAAGGAGCTTCTTTCAAAGAAAAACCTCTGGTAGATGTTATTTTATATATTATGCTTTGTATGTTGTTCAGTATATTTCTATGCAAAACAAGAGGAACATCAATACACAGCAGTATATTCACAGTTTAAACCAGATATTTACACTTTATGGAAAACACAAGAACATTTTTTTACTGCACAACATCAATTTAGAGTAAACTTTTGTTTTAGATAAATATTGAAACATCTTTTGAATGAGTTAAATGTCAGAATAAAGAGAGACAGAGCTTCTATTTATTATCACTTTGATCAAATGTGAACCTAAGTTTATTGTTAATTAATAAGAAATACAGATAGTTTCTCTCTTTACTCTTAAAGTTAACAAATATGTTTTTTATATTCATCAATCTAAAAAAAATAAACATTTAGTCTGATTTGATGTTACAATTAAAAAAGTGTTTTTATCTGAAGAGTTTGTAAATATCTGGTTGATTATGTTGGTGTTTGGTTTGATTGTCAGCACAAAGAGGGAGAGAGAGGAGAATGATTCTCCAAAAGTTGATTCTGTTCATCTGGACGTAGCTTTTTGTGGGAGAAACGTTTCGTCACTCATCCAAGTGACTTCTTCAGTCTCAGCTGACTGCAGGTTTTCCCAAATCTTATAAACAGTACATTTGCATAATGACTCAGCCCACTGAGGGAACAATGGGCTGGGAGGTCAGTTCTTTAATCATAATTATACAAAAGATGAGAATTTGCATAATTATGATTAAGGAATCTAGTTCTGATTCTGGTTCTGTCTTGGTTAAGTCCTCAGTAGTCCTGATTGTGAACTGTTGTAGTCCTGTTTTAATTCCGGATCAGTTCTGGGTCTGGTTGAATTGGGGTTTAGTCAGGCCCGGCCCTAACCAATCTGGCGCCCTAGGCAAGATTTTAGGTGGCGCTCCCCCTACATCGGCAGTGTAGTGTATGTACTCACAAGAAACCGAATAGCTTTGTCTTTGACCTTTTTTTTTTTACACTTAAAGAAAGCAAATTCACAATCAGAATAATTAACAAGATAAAAAAAAGATATGAATAAATAAATGAATACAAAAAATAAAAAATGAATATATGAAATACAATAAATTTTATATACATAAACACAATAAAACGTGTCAACAAGTTGGATAAAATAAATTAAAAATACAATATAAATAAGGCACTGCACAAAACAAGATATTAAATAAACCAGTATGACTTTAACAACTATATTACAAAAAAGGGGATCCTACAGAGTTCTCTAGTTGTGCTTTTTAATACTGCATTAACTAGAATGACTTACAAATTACTGTACACCACCCCCTCATCAACCTCACATCACCTGCTACAGCCTTACTCTCCTAGTCTTTCTTGCAGCAAAGTCATCTACAACATCATCATATGACAACTGATTTGAGACCACATGATTTATGCTTATGATGGAAAGTCCACTGAGACGTTCTTGCATCATAGTAGATCTCAGGTAGGTTTTAATGAGTTTGAGCTTAGAGAAACTTCTTTCAGCAGCAGCTACTGTAACAGGAAGAGTGGCAAAGATTCTCAGAGCAACCCACATGTTGGGGTAAATTTCTACCAGCTTCTTCTCATGCAGGAAGGTCAAGAGTTCCATGTTTGTCATGTTCTTTGATGGCAATGGTGGGAAATTCTGCATTTCCTTTGCAAGTTCTGTGCCATTAATGTCCGGCTGGCTGTCATGGGTCAGAGTAGTACTCAGTGTTTGGCACTGCTGTAGCAGCTCTTCTTTTTGTAAGTTGTGGAAATCGAGGAGTACTCCAAACTTGTCATTCACCTCTCCAAGGTTCTGAAATCTCTCATCAAGTGAAGAGATGGCTGTATCCACTACCACATTAAAAAATGTGGTTTCCATTTTTTTAAGTGCATCTTGTATGGGCTCATCTGGAGACTCATAACCGAAGTGCCTTTTGGTGGTTCTCAATCGCTTTTGTTTGAGTTCAGCCTCCACATTCATTTCTTCACACATCTCCTTTGCCGTTGTCTGTGCATCAGAAAATCCAGTGTTTCTGTAGCTGGTGAGGGAATCTGTTTTGAAGGAAGGAAGGTTCAGGGCTTAAGCAATCAGCATCATGGGCTCATCCGGTTAGAATAAGAATAAGCAGTCATCTAATTATTCTCAGGGTTTTCCTTTTATTCTCCAAATCAATAAGGCAAAGAAGGAAGGAAAGAAAGACACACATGGACTGCTCTCTCTAAAAAGGACATAGTACGATTTAAGTAACTCAAAATGATACATGAACTCAGGAGACTCAAAGAGAAACTCACCTCAGCTGCCGCCCCATGTGGGAGTGAAGAAAGAGTGAGGGGTAGGTGAGTGCAGTCCTTATATAACGAGTGACAGGTGAGTGCAATTAAGGCCAAGCACCACACCCAATCAAAGGTGAGGAAAAGAAACAAGGTGCATCTGGTGAAGTGAATGTGCTGAAAGGTGAGCCTTTACAACAGAATCTTTGGTTTTCTTTAGCAAGTCGACAGCCACATCTAGCTGCATGGAGGCCGACTGCATGAGTTTACTCACATACTGGATCTTGCTGAGAATGTCATACCAGATGGCTGTACAAATGCAAAAACGATAGGATCCAATCTCCTCAGCCAAAGACTGGGCTTCAACTCTGACCACAGGGTCTGTAGCTGTTTCCCTCACCTCCAGAAGAGCCTCTCTGACTTGCCGAGCCTGATATCTGACTGCCTCAATGCTTTTTATCCTGCTTTCCCATCTGGTCTCAGCCCATGATTTCAAGGTGGTTTTCACATGTTTCAGGAGAACACCCCACCTATGGGTGGAGGCTGAGAGGAGCTTGAATAATTTTGCTAAATGCCCAAAGTAGCCAAGGGCATCTGGTGAGCTTTTTGCAGCATCAGCTACTACCAGATTTAAAGTGTGGGCACCACATGGGACCAAAAAAGCTCTTGAGTTTAGCTGAAGCAACCTTGCCTGAACACCTTTATTTTTTCCCTTCATGTTGGCCCCATTGTCATAGGACTGTCCTCTGCAGTCTTCAAAAGGAATGTTAAGCTCCTCTATCCGTTTTAGCATGAGAGTTGACAAATGATCTCCTGTTGATTCCTCTGCAACAAGAAAGCCCAGGAAATGCTCTTTAACTTGTGGTATGTCTTCTCCTGACACTATCCATGTGGTAGATGGCCCAGGGGTGGGATTTAGAAACTTCAACAGTGCATCTGAAGAGAGGAGTATGTGACACCACTGAGTATTAAAGTCTAATAATAAAAACATATGATTCCAGGAATAAAATGAAATGATATAATATAAATGAAAAACCAAAGAGATATATGTATGATGTTAACTCTTATGCAAATTAGATTAGATTCAATTTATTGTCATCATTACAGTGAAATGCTGAATAGCAGAATGCAAAGTAACAGTATAATATCATATGAGAATGTTATGTTATGATTATCTTTGACCGAATCACAGCAGTGCTCATATTAAAAAACAGCATTCCCTCTCATGTGATATTGCTTAATTAACATTAATGATGTGCACTTTAACAACTAGGCTTACAACTATAATATATACAGGGGTGGAAAAGTGACTATTACCTGCAGGGTAAACGTTAGCTAACCAGAAGGCAATAACAATGTAAACAAGAAACACCTGCTTAAAAGATGAATACAAATGAGGAATGGTGGGAAAGGTGCTGTACTTACCTAACGTTACATTATTATTTTCCATAACAATTTAGCCCCCTCCACAATATTAACTGACGTTAAAACAGTTAACTAGCTATTTATTGATTAGCAATTAGCGAATCATGTAACATTAGCTTAATGCTAAAAATTTAGGTTACTATCACATTCAAATAATTCCATGTAGGCTAACGTTACCTACCTCTGTCTTTTTCTCGTTTCTCCTCCTCTTCTTCTCTCTTTTTTCTTCCCTGGGCACCTGACAGTTTTGGCCGTTTTGACATCTTGTGTTGACTTTTTGATGTGGTGACGTCCGAAAGGAACCATGATACGGGAAGGGAGGGGGCGCACCGTGCGGGGAGGGGGGGCGTAATGTTGTAACAAATAATATTTCTATTAAATAAGCTTTACTTTGCATTTTAATTAACGTGGGATTATTTTTTGTATTTAGAAATAATAGTACCAACTTTTTTTTTTTTCAACATTTGTGGCACTGGCGTGGCGCCCCCTGATGGACGGCGCCCTTAGCATTTGCCTATACGGCCTATGCCACGGGCCGGCCCTGGGTTTAGTCCTCGTGTCTTGATACAGCCCCGACGTTGTTCTGCCTCGCTGCTTAATTAAAAAAATAGTTTAAGGTGACCTGCACATGTGATATATATTTTTCCCTATATGAAGTCATTCTTTTTTGAACAAAACTCAAAACAGAGCCTATTAATCTTTCAGTCATTTCTAACCCCCCCTTCCCAAATCCCACATGCATACTACCCTTTAGGGCTAAGACCCGGGTGTATCAAATGTCTGCCTCCGCCTCTGAACTTGACCCCCCCAATGTTCAGCACAAAGTTACGCCGATGATTACGATGGATGACCGTATCCATAATAAGGCTGGTAAATAAGATAAGATAAGATAAGATAAGATAAGATAAGATAAGATAAGATAAGATAAGATAAGATAAGATAACCTTTATTAGTCCCACACGTGGGAAATTTGTTTTGTCACAGCAGGAAGTGGACAGTGCAAAAGTTATGAGGCAAAAATTAGAATACAATAAGAATAAATACAGTACACAACTGTACAGAATAGAATAAAATAAAATACTATATACAGTAGAATAAAATAAAATAAATATACAATAAGATAAAAATAGAATACAAATACAAATACTATATACAACTGAGTAAAAATACAACGATGACAGAAAGGATTATTGCACTTAGTATTATTGCATATGTATGGTGTTAGATTATTCTGTTATTATATGTTACGTTGTATATGTAATCAAAATAGTTGAATTATGTTAACTGCTGTAGATCATATTATACCCTTTAACATAGAGTGTGTGATCAGTATGTAGTTTTAGTTTGCATTATACTTCTGACTTAAAAGAGTGTGAAAATCATTCGATCTATTGGTTTGATTACTCAACACTGTTGAATGTATTACACTGTTTCTTGACATTTCATACTGCTGAATCATGAAGAGAATGTTGTGTGCAGAGGACCTTGTCCAGATAATAGAAGAAACAGACCACATTCCTTTGGTGAAGAGCAGAGAGACAGGGAGCCGAGGTCATAACTTAGGCGCTGTAACAGAGAAAGAATGTGATGTTTTGGCTTTTACGACTAGCTGGGGGCCACTAGAGACTATAAAGAGCTGAGCAACCCGTCACCATTTTGAGACATGTGCCTGACCCTCTGGTAGCATCTCTCCCGTCCGGACGTTGTAATGCTCTGACTGTTGAATTGTATGGAAATAAATGATTGTTGATTGAGCATTTATACACCGAGTATTGTCCCTCCTTCAGCCCAAAGATTCAAAGAATTGGGTGATTTCATGTGTGTGCTTGATCAGTTAAAGTCTTTATTATGGAGTCTGACAGCAGTGGGGAGGAAAGACCTGCGAAATCTCTCCGTCCCACACCGTGGGTGCTGCAGCCACTGAAGGAGCTGCTCAGTGCTGTCACAGTCTGCTGCATGGGGTGGGAGACGTTGTCCATCAGGGATGACAGCTTAGCCGCCGTTCTCCTGTCACTCACCACCTCCACTGGGTCCAGAGGGCATCCTAGAACAGAGCTGGCCCTTCGGATCACCCTGTTCAGTCTCTTCCTGTCCCCAGCAGAGATGCTGCCGCCCCAGCAGACCACGCTGTGTGAATGTGAAATGGGGCAAGGATGGCCTACTGAATATGTTTTTGAATACAAATCAGAATCAGAATCGTGTTTATTGGCCAAGTATATGTGCAGACACATACAAGGAATTTGGTTCCGGTAGATGGAGGCTCTCAAGCACGGCAATGTAAATCACACACACACACACACACACACACACACACACACACACACACACACACACACACACACACACACACACACACACATGTGTCTATATATACATTACACATGCATACACAAAGCTGTGTAAACCAACTATAAATAACTCATCTAAACTTATATACATAAAATACAGAAATGAATGAGGTGGAATGAATACTACAGAATGTACATAAGGTGCAGCTGCAGTCTGGCAGTGGGAGCAGTGTGACAGGTCAACTGTTTAGAAGGTAGATGGCGAGGGGAAAGAACCTGAATATAAAGTGTAAAAACCCAAACGTAATAAGAAGAATTCCCTGGGATTTTGCAGATACAGTCTTTGATTGTTCCAGGGATGATTCCTGATCACATGACTCTTTTTGATGTTTTTCAATAGTTGAAGCGGGGCTCATTTCTTCCATCTCTTACAGTTTTTTACAGCCGCTAGGACACATTTCTCAATACTTAGGTCACTTTTGCAAAACTCTTCACACAATCCTCCTAACTGACCTTCAGCTTGGCAAAGCAGTTCATTTCACATTCAAAATGCACTACATGTTTTTTAAAAAACAAAACAATGCACTACATTTATTTGCTTGTTTTATTCAATTTTAAATCATGCTTTTTATTTGTTCTTGTTTCTAATGTCTCTGTAAAGCACTTTGAATCACCTTGTTGTTGAATTGTGCTATACAAATAAACTTGCCTTGCCTTGCCTTACAACTACCAAAACACTTCATTCAGGTCTCAAATAAACTCATTCTTCCAGAACACTAGCAAAGGTTGACAGCCGACAAACACACTTTGTCACCCACAAAACAATGACCTAAAAAACACTAACAACATGTAGCATTACACAGTGTTTTCTTGTGTAAAACAAGGACACATCTCTGTTTATAATTTCAATATATGTTACTGGAATGAATCAGACATCATGCAGAATTCGTTAATATTTGTTTCTGTATTTTTATTTTTTTGCACTAAGTAATCCCAAAATACAAGAATTTGTATACACACCATCCACTGATACACATACAATAGTAATGCTAATCTACTCGGTCTTCTCCATTTGCCCACAGGTTCTCATCCACATCACATCTTATGTCATCCAGGGCAATACACCTGGGAAAGAATCTTCTGGCTGCCAGAATTGAAGGAGTTGAACAATTGAAGGAGTAACACCTGTGTAGATGTTCATCTACAATGAGAATCAGCTGTGGCTGGTTAAACTGCATTTTTAGATTTAAAATATGTTTCAATAAAATATTGCTGTTGCATGTTGCTGTCTTATTCAGTTTTGCATTGTGTTATTGTTTTGGCCATAAGTTTAACAGTTTTGAAAACAGTATGTAAGCACATGCAAAATGTCCTGTACAAAGGTTTTTGGCAGTTGTTGTGTCTGAGTGAGAAAATAATTCATGAAATTTGAGAGATGTAGTCATTGAATGCATTTTGTGCCAAAACAATGATAACTGGTCCTCAGTTTAGCCCACATAGACTTCTGTTGTGCTCACTGTGTGAGGAGTTTTGCAAAAGTGACCTAAGTATTGGGAAATGTGTCCTAGCGTCTGTAAAAAACTGTAATCGACATTGGGTTTATTCCCCGTGCTTACCATAAACTTTTTCTTCAGTTCTACACTAACTGCTAATAATAACAATTATTATTACAGTTCTACTCTCCTCCTAAAATGAGCTTTTTATTCTGAACGGTATCTGAAAAGTTCAAGTTTCCTCTTTGAATTCATAAAAATTATCGTGTTTGTGTGGCTGTTGTAATCATGCATGTTCCCAGTACAAAAATACCCTCCATAGATTCAGTCATTAAAATAATCCGATCAGCAATGAAGACTAAAGTTGAATGTATGAAAATGACTTTGTTCATATTAGGAGTGTGTCAAACCAACAAAATGTCCCTTTTTTATAATGACGTTGGCTCCACGTTTAAATGGTCTGATGTTGCTGACATCACTGAATGATGAAGCAGCCACGCCCTCACCTTCCTCCCTGACGTCATTCTGTGATTCGCCACGTCGGAGGTTTGACTCCTCCGAACGGCTATCCTGAGATACCCCGGAGCACAGTGCTGTCCTACACCACTCCCCGGGCGCTGGATTGGTGGCTGCCCACTGCTTCACTGAGTGAATGGGTTAAATGCAGAGAGTAATAATTATTACATTATTATGATCTTTTTACATTTGGGTGGCTTGGACTTTATTCTTCTCTGCAATATTCAGAAAATCCCAATGAAACTCTCAAACTTCCATCAACAAGCTCTTTTGGCTCTTTGATCTATAAACATAACTTTTCTCCACAAAGACTTTATTTTTGGAACAACTGTAACATTCTTTACAGGAATAAGGCTCTATTCTTCTTTATTATGGGTTTAATTTAATTTAATGTTTTATTTTTTCCCCTCCCTTTTAATCTGTGTGTCTATCGAGTTTGCTTAATTGTACGTACTCTTCCAGTGTCTCCTCCATGTGTTATGCTTGTTGTTATTATTCCCGTTGAAATAGCTGGAGGAAAAACAAACACTGTACATGTTTTTTAAAAAACAAAACAAACTTTATTATGGAACAGCACACAGAAAACGTATACAACTTGAACAAAATTAACATAAGCCAGGGGGTGTAATATAAAAAGTTACATACATTCAAATAATTTAAGAGACTCTCGTGTTTGGACGACCTCCGCTACGTGCTCTGACGTCAGCGCTGTTGCGTCCTAACGTACCCGGAAGTAATTGTGCGCAGTAGCGGCTGCAGCTAGCAGCGGCTATCAGGAGAAGTTGTGGTGGCTAACAGTCGCAGCAGCTCCTCCGAGAGGACAGACGGAACGACAGACAGGTGAGGCTCACGTGCGACCGGCGTGTTTACGACTCTGACAAACAAAGAAACAGCTGGAGGCTTCATGACAGACACACCGCGTCTGAGTCACTGTTAGCTGCTCCAGCTGTTTCATCCTCCTCTCTCTCTCTCTCTCTGTGTGTGTGCGTGTGTGTGTGTGTGTCTGTCTGTCGGCAGCAGCAGCAGGTAGTGTCGGTCACAGGTGACGCCTCGCGGGTCTGAGCCCAGTGTATACCCGGTTAGCCTTCAGATGCTAACATAGTAATTGGGATACTCCAAATACTCTGAGTACTGCAGAGCAACTACTTTGATTAGTTTAAGTAAAACAGTAAAAGACTCGGATTACATGACTAAAGGTAATTCGATTACACTTCAGTTACAGATTACTGAGCTGAACTCAGTAGCTTTGCTAGCATGCTAGTTCTATCTTCAGAGTTGAGGTTGATAAGATAACCTTTATTAGTCCCACACGTAGGAAATTTGTTTTGTTACAGCAGAAAGTGGACAGTGCAGAGTTACATAGCAAAATTAGAAAAAACCCACTGGAATAAGATAAGAATAAGATACTGTACACAATAGAATAAAACAGAATACAAATGCTATATACAATTGAGTATAATACAACGAAACTGAAGTGGGTCCAGTGATGAGCTCACCAGGCCCCGAAACTGAGCCAGGATCAGCCACTCCAGGGTCTTCATCAGGTGTGATGTCAGAGCCACCGGCCTGTAGCTGTTGAGGTCCTTTGGGCGTGAAGTCGTTGGCACTGGTACAAAACAGGAGGTTTCCAGAGCTCTGGGACTCTCCCCAGGCTCAGGTTGAAGAGGTGCTCCATCACCCCACACAGTTGTTATCAAAGGCATCTGCTGTGATGCTCACACCTTTGATAAAGTCTCGCAAGTGTCAGCTTTGTTTTTATAGATATAAAAATATGGAAATGTACTGATGTATGATCAGAATTACAACATTTCTGACTCTCAGAGGCGAAATTTCCCTGATTGAAATCAAATCGATTCTAGAAATCAGTGACGATACCCGGCCCTAGTGGAGAGTGTCACAGGCTGCATCCGCGTTGGCCCCGGGGGGGGGGGGGGTTATCGGATAACATGCGAGAATTCTCGGGACAGGTAGTACGGTCGCATGCTAACGGCTAACAGCTCAATGTCTCTCACAGTGACGTGCCCGGGGGTTACACCAACTGTCAATCACAAACACTGCCAGTCCCCCTCCTTTCCTCTTACCGCTCTCCTCCTCCTCTCTCTCCGTCCTGTCCGCCCACAGCAGCTGGAATCCCGGTAGCATCACGCTTAGGGCTGGGCCATATTATACCGTTCACGGTAATACCGGTATAATGTTAGGCAACGATAGGAAAATGAAATATCGCGATAGAATATGAGTAAAACGCGCAGTGCCTTTGTTTTCATGCACATGGCCGATTGTTGAGTGAAACAGATGAACCAGAATTGGTTTGTAAAAATGGTGCAACTTCAGTGATGTGGAACTGGTTTGGTGTTTGTCCGTCAGATACACAACAACACACATTTTTTTTTGCAGAACATGCAAGCGGCCGTCGTTATTGTCGTATTTGTCGGACTAAGATGCTCTTAAATCTGGGAGTAATCTGGGTCCTAAACTCCGTATTCTTCAGGTCAAACAACACTGCAGCATCACTGAGAGTTAAAAACTGTCTAAATTCTTTCATCTTTAATAAAACGATCAGCATTGCTGCTTTACCAGGTGTAACTATAAAGTTTAACTTCCAGGCATCCATGAAAACAAAAGTTATTACATTTAACGGAGTTAGAAGTTAGCAGGAAGCTAGCGGAAGTTAGCTCGCTAGTTTCGCTAGTTACCTAAGCATGATGTAGCATGTTCTGACTGAGAGATTTCTGAAAAAATTCAAACGTACAGCTCTGCTATCACTTCCAACATAAATGAAGACAGAAAACTAAACAGCAGTGACGTTTGTAGGGTTACTGAAGTTGGGCTAGCTGGTATATCATATAATGATGGGCTACGTGATCGCTAGCGACACAGCTATGTTAGCATAACATAAACAGTGAAGCTGGAGGACGAACACTAACATTTTCCCATTTATAAAAGTTAACGTGAAGGTTCCTCATGGTTAGAGACAAATGCAATCGCATGGCAGGATGCTGTAAACACCAAACTTCAGTCAAGAGAACAACTGAGATAATCCATCCACAATACGAGGTTAGTCATTAATATACTGCAGCAACATGGGAATAGAGCAGCTGCCAGAGAATTCAACATTAATGAATCAATGGTACAGAAGTGGAGGAAGCAAGAAGAATGAGTTTAATAAAGTTTGATTTATCTGACTGCTTTGTTTCGCTTAATGTGCCTTATAATCCCGTGCACCTTATGGTCCGAAAAATGCGTACTGCACACTGCAGTTTAATGTTGCAAAGCACCTCTTTTTAACTTCAGTGGATATTATACATGGTTATGCTCAGGACATGTCAGCCCATTTCTACTGGAAATGCCTTTTGGTTAAACTTTCAGCAAGGAATTTGCATTTGCACTGTTACAGTTTTATAAAGCTTTAATGTACATAAAAACCAGCTTCTTGTTTAAGTGAAAATAAATGGAAGGTTGTCTTTTTGCGCTAGTAATGTTGTGGAGTTGTATTTTGTCTCGCATCAATTATATCGTCAGTTATATCGTTATCGCAAATTTTCAAATATATATCGTGATAAATATTTTTGGCCATATCGCCCTGCTCTAGTCACGCTCGTGTCCGGAGTTAGCGGTGTTAGCCAGGACTCCGTTAGCATCATGATGCTACATTGCCAGTGTCTTTTTTTTTTTTTGTATAAAAAAAAAAAACTTTATTAAGAAACAGTATACAGAACATGTATACAATCAGAACAAAATTAACATATGCCAGGGGGTGTAATACAAAGAATTACAAACATTCAAATAATTTGTTACATTGCCAGTGTCATGCCAGCACCACTGCAGGATGCAGCGCTAACAGCTGATCCCCACTGTAAACAAAGGATCCATGCGCTGGGTCCCCAAACACGGCTGAAAGAGGTGGAAAAAAAGAGAGAAAGACAACCAAGACTAGCACAAAACGGTAGTCCATGATTGCAGAATCTAATTGCTAAAACTTTAGTTACAAAAAATTACGAGAAAGTAAAGAGGAGATAAGAAAGAAGGTCAGAATGAGCGGAGCTGCTGTAACAGGCTGCCACACACGGGGGGCGCCGGAAGTAAGGTTTTCAGGGGTCATCACACTGACCCTAAAGTAATTCATGCTAAAAATCTTGCTCTGTTAAGGAGATATATAAATATGAAATAATAAAAATAAATAAAATGAGAAGGAAAAATGCTGCATTAATAATTCTGTTTCATCTGCACTTTAGCAGGTGCTAAAATACTCTGATTACTACAGTGAGAGTACTCTGATTACTGTATGGTGGCAGGTGTCAGGACAGTGGTTATCAGTGTGAAAACCGAAGACAATTCAACTGTGATAACAGATATATGATTAACTTGTTAATTTTAATGGCTAAATTTCATATTCACAAGTCCAAATGTTTAGGAAGACATCCCTCTTTTTATGTATTCTCCTTTGAACTTGTACAGTATCTTAATTCAGCTAAGAACTCCACTAACCCAAAAGCTATAAAAACTATTGGTGTTTGTGAAAAAAATCAAGATCTTTCAATCATTTTATTCTTTGGCTTGATCAGTTACTTTCCCCCTAGCATATTTATGTTGTAGGTTCTGAATATTGTTTTTTTTTTTTGTTTGGCTATGGTATGCAATTTTTTTGTAAGTACAACACCATCAATGTGGTACTGTTTAATTCTATTTTGTACTGTACTGATGTTTAAATAAAGGTTTGAATGAAAAAAAAAAATTGGTTATCAGTGTGAAGGTTCTGAGCGCGCTCATACTGAAGGAGGCATTCGATTGGCTGTTTTCCTGAGAACTCGTTTCATTGGTTAGATGTTGTAAACACTCCCTGTCATGATCATGATTGCTAATTGTTAGCATTTGTGCATGTGAGCAGCATGATAATGTCACATTAGGTTGGGCAGTCACATGACCTGTTACCTGTCATCAGGTGTGTCTGTGGATGGAAGTGTGCAGCTCTGCAATGGGACCAGAGCGCGTCTTACCGAGCTCCGAGGACGAGCTGGGAGAGGACGAGCGACCGACGGACGGAACGCTGCCGCCGGGTGCCATGTGGGGTGGGGGGGATGGGGAGGAGGAGGAGGCAGTGGGGGAGATGGAACCGGATGGCGAGGAGGAGGAAGACGAGGAAGATGGCAGTGGGGGAGGGTACTACTACCAGCCTCTGAACCAGGAGCCCGACGGTGTGAACGGTGGCGAACAGCCAGAGGATGAGGAGGAGAAGCAGGGGGAGGAGACGGGGGAGGCAGCCTCCCACTCTGAGCAGCTGCAGCAGGTGCAGCAGCGGATAGAGGTGAGATCTGCCCCGCGACAGGTGAGCCACGTCTCCCCTGGCACTCAGCTTACCTGCACGTCTTTCCACAGGTGTTGGGGTTGCACCTCCCCGAAGCTCCGCCTCCTGACAGCGACGAGGAAGAGGACCCCGAAGGAGCAGCTTCTGAGAGGAGCCATGCCTCCATCCCCATGGACGCAGGTGAGACACACACCTGTGACACCTGTTCGGTGACTCAGAATAAACACTGACATCACTTCCTGTAACCCGCAGATCACGTCGAGCTGGTGAAGAGGACGATGGCGGCCGTGGCGCTGCCATCTTTGGGCGTGCCGCCGTGGGCGCGGGAAATCTCCGACGACCAGTGGAAGGACATGGTGCGTGACACGCTGCAGAGCCGACAGAGCGCCGCCGCCCTGCGCAAACCTCCCCGGGCCCTGAACGCACCACAAGAACTACATCAACTCTGAACTCTGACTGTCCTTGAATGCACCACATAGACATCACCATCACCGTGGGACCCTGAACGCACCGTGACCATTCCTACAGATTAATGGACTGAGCACAGCACAACCACTTCAGGAGCCCCCAGGTGACATTGGACACCTGAGCTGAGCTCACCTGTAGTTCATTATGACCACTTCAGGGCCCAAAGATAAATACAGTGCTTTGTTTCTCCAGAAAAGTGTAATTTATTGAAGCCCATAAAGATTCCAGGTGATCAATATGTTAATTATGAATAATAAATTAACAGTTTCAGTGAGTGATTGTTCTGGTGTTTGTTTATCACTGGATAAAAAGTAAGATATGTAACTGACAATATCATTTTCTAACTTTAAAATCATACAGATATATAAATCAGTTATTGATCGGATCTGCTGATTGGTGGTAAAATATCAGTTATTGATCACTGTTTGATAACTCATGCCTGACTTATTTTGCACCTGTGTGAAAACACCGTCCTTTCTTTCCCTTTCCAAATAAAAGCGTCACACCGGTGCACAGTATAAATGTAGTTTCACTGGAACATTTTTTTTCTTGTCTCTGTGACGAGTTTTTAAACTGAAGTGGAAGATCAAATAAAGTCCGACTTCAATGTTTGCATCAGTGTTTTATTGTGAAAAAGCATCGGTCCCCATATTTCTGAGGGTCAGCGCGTCCGAGAACTTTGTCACTACCCGATCCGTACCGGAAACCCGATCGGTACCCCGCATGCGCGAAAGGTTTCTACTTCCGGTTGTAGCGTTTTACGATAGTTACGGGTCAGAGTATCTGTTAAGATGTTAAGAATAACAAGTATATCTTAAAATGTTTGCAATAATGAAGCATTTCAGTACAATGTAGACAAAAACGAAAAATAAAAAGAAAGTTACGGATCAGGACTCACCGATCCTTACTGCGCATGTGTAAAGTCTGACCGTACAAATCGGGTCTACCCGATCCGTACCGCGCATGTGCAGATGTTTTCTTCTTCTTCTGTTCGTTTAATGGCAGTTTACTCCCCAGTGTACGAGGATACCGCCACCTGCTGACCGAGCGAATAAACCCTATTATAAACTGAATTATCGTCATTACAAACGTGTGTTAAATTTGATTTAGCGATAGTCGAGTGTGTTTATGCTTGTCTGTGAGGAGAGGATTGTTGGAATAGTGATAATGATGTGCGCCATCACTGTCAATTGTCAGTAAACACTTCATCTGGCTGATGAATCTACACGTGAGATATTACAAAGTCTGCATTATTAACTCTGTAATTCGGCGCCATTCTTCTTATTTTACGGCGCTGTTGCTCAATCGGGGGACGCTCTCTGTTGAAAAACAAGTGATCCAGACTTTCAATATCATTTTCACAAAATGTGCAGGCGTTCACATCTAAATTAAATTTCCGTCTTAAGAATTCATTGGTTGGATAAACCTCATTAATGATTTTAAAGTGAACCTCTTTTACTTTAGGGGAAAGAGGAAGTGAAATATACTTTTTTCTTATCGCCTTAACCTCCATGGTCTCAAATTCTTTAAGGATATAATTTCTTTTAACCGGATTAGGGCAAATTTCGTTTATCAAAATATTCCTGATCACTTTGTTTGTAAACCTGCTGTCACCAAATTCAACTCCAGCTATGCAGAGCTGCCTCAGTCCAGGAGAAATTTTAGAGTGCACAATATCTTCTTTTATCATTGATCTCAAAGGGACTGGAATGGCTTTCACTAGGGATTTATATCTCTTAACAGTACATCTTACATCAAATTTCTCACAAAACGTCTCATGTTTTAATAAGATCCCATTATCATCCATAAAATGAGCTACAGCCCAAATCCCTTTAGATCTCCATTCATCCACGTACACAGATTTCCTACACAAACGGATATACCTGTTGTTCCATATAGGGGTACTGTGAGGAGTAAAGTTATGTTTGTAGATTAATTTCCAGTAGAGAAGGACCTGCTGATGGAAAGCTGAGAGTTTACATCAACGGGAGCTTGAACGCGGCACAGGAAGGTTCCTGTGAGCAGCAGCTGGGACAGGAAGTGGTTGGATTTTTGCACCTGTGGAATAATCACAGCGCCATCTGCAGAGCTTTGGGGTCATTTAAGGAGTCTTTATTCTCCAAATTTACTTAGACGTAATTACATATTAAAAGATTTCCAAAGGGAAGAAATTGAAAAAATAAGAACTGATTATATCACCTTCCCTATCCCTCCTAAAGGGAAAGAAGTCCAATTTAAAATCTTGAATAAAATTTACCCGACAAATAGACTCCTTAGTGATAGATTCAAAATAGAAACGGGTAATTGTGTATTTTGTGAAACAGAAGAGGAGGATTTGGACCATCTATTCTTTTTGTGCAATTTTATACAAATATTTTGGTTGGATTTTCATACCTGGCTTTATTCCAGTGGGATTCAAATGACCCCATTTACCTTAAATATGATAATGTTTGGAGTGTTTTTGAAAGAAAAGAAAGCTAATTATGGTGTTAATGTGTTATTAATCTTGTGTAAGTATTTTATACATAAATGTCGCTTTTTTTAAGATTAAACCAACACTGGCTCACTGGAAAAACGACCTAAACCTGTTGGTTAAATCTTTGACTTTAGTTAAAAAGAAAAAGGCTGCTTTTTTTGTTTCCTTTGTAGAAGATTTTGATTTAGTGAGTTAATAATCTGTTAATTTATGTGACCCCATCTTTATATTTTATTTTCACTATATATGAAAGTTGCTAATATGTAAGAAATGTTTATTCTCTGAATCTGTAATATATGGTGCATTTTGTTTGTATGTTTATATTACTAATAAAAAAAATTTAAAAAAACCCGGAAAAAAAAAAAAAAAAAAAAAAAGCTTTGGGGTCATCTGAAACACTCCCTCCAGCTTGAGTCTGAGCGCGTGATGGGGAGCAGTCGTGGGTTTACATCCAATCAGATGTCAACAATGAACAGGCTCCGCCCCACCAAGCAGTTCAGGTTGTTTAGACGGACGAGTTAATCAGACTGAAGCTGTGTCCCAATTCAGGGTCTGCACGCTTGAAGTACGCGCACTACGCGTACTACGTACGGTGCGTACTATAAGTATGAGAAGTGCATGCTAAAGTCAGTGACCATGGCTATGCTAGCACTGAAGCTGCCAACGTGGGCCTAAACAAGCGAGAACGGGGAGCAGACTCGGCGCCGCCAACTCCTTCAAAACAACCGCCAGAGGAGAAAAGAACAAAATCTTCAGAGAAGGAAGATGATATCTCCAATAAAACTATTTTTGAAGCCATTATGGGACTTGACAAAAAATTTGAAGCACAACTGGAGGATATCAAGGAACAAAACAAAGTGCAGCTATGGTTGCCAGCTTGATTAAGGCTGTAGAGTTTAATGCTGCAGAGATAGTTGATTGCAAATTGAAAGTTGTTAAACTGGCAAATGCGAATGAACAGCTGCATAAAGAAAATGAAGACTTGAAAAGAAGAGTGAGAGAACAAGGGCGCTACCGAATGAGGTGGTGCCTAAAACTGAAAGGGGTGAAGGAAGACAAAGATGAAAACATTAGAGTGAAGGTTTTGCAAACGCTTCAGAAGATTGCCCCTGACTTGAACTTAGAAGAGGCCGTTGATATTGTCCATCACTTAGGGAAACGAGTTGATGGCAGAAACAGAAACATCATTATTCTATTCACACAGAGGCGAATTAAAGAAGAATTGTGGAGGCGCACCAAAGACTCTTCAACCTGCAAGCAAGAAGGCATCAGCTTCGCGGAGATGTTGCCGCAGGAGGACATACAAGATCGACAGCGCCTATGGCCTCTGGTGGAGGAAGCAAGACGTGCGGGTAAACGGGCCTACTTTCGTGGTCCACATGCCTTCATTGATGGACGCAAAGTTGAGGAAAGACAGGAGAACTAAAAATGACAAACTGAAATAGTGGAAACTTGTTCGCGGTCTGAGGAGCTCAGCATTTAGTACTTTTTTTTTTTTTCTTCTTTTTCTCACGTGGTGAGTGATATTCTGTCTATAGTTCATGTTGAATGTTAACATTTGTTTTGGTTCTTTAAATGTTAGGGGTTTAAGAGAATCTGTTAAAAGAAAAGCCTTATTTTTGTACTGCAAAGGTAAAAAATCAAACTGTATTTTTCTACAAGAGACTCATTCATCTGATAGTGATGTATCTTTTTGGTCAAACCAATGGGGTAGCAAAATCCTGTTTAGCCATGGCTCAATGAGGTCGGGGGGTGTAGCAATTTTATTCAATAACTTTCCCGGGGATCTTGTAATACAACGAACTGACTTGAATGGTCATTGGTTGATTGCTGTAATAAGAGTTGAAAGTTTGTTTTTCATTTTAGTCAACGTTTATGGATATAACAATGAAAGTCAGAATAAAATTATGTTAGAAGATATAACTTCAAATATTTTTGAACTTAAAGGTCGATACCCTACAGAATACATTTTAATGGGTGGTGATTGGAATATGACTCCTGATGAATGGACTGATACAGTGGGGCAAAAAAGTATTTAGTCAGCCACCGATTGTGCAAGTTCCCCCACCTAAAATGATGACAGAGGTCAGTAATTTGCACCAGAGGTACACTTCAACTGTGAGAGACAAAATGTGGAAAAAAAATCCATGAATCCACATGGTAGGATTTGTAAAGAATTTATTCGTAAATTAGGGTGGAAAATAAGTATTTGGTCAATAACAAAAATACAACTCAATACTTTGTAACATAACCTTTGTTGGCAATAACAGAGGTCAAACGTTTACTATAGGTCTTTACCAGGTTTGCACACACAGTAGCTGGTATTTTGGCCCATTCCTCCATGCAGATCTTCTCGAGAGCAGTGATGTTTTGGGGCTGTCGCCGAGCAACACGGACTTTCAACTCCCGCCACAGATTTTCTATGGGGTTGAGGTCTGGAGACTGGCTAGGCCACTCCAGGACTTTCAAATGCTTCTTACGGAGCCACTCCTTTGTTGTCCGGGCGGTGTGTTTTGGATCATTGTCATGTTGGAAGACCCAGCCTCGTTTCATCTTCAAAGTTCTCACTGATGGAAGGAGGTTTTGGCTCAAAATCTCACGATACATGGCCCCATTCATTCTGTCCTTAACACGGATCAGTCGTCCTGTCCCCTTGGCAGAAAAACAGCCCCATAGCATGATGTTTCCACCCCCATGCTTCACAGTAGGTATGGTGTTCTTGGGATGCAACTCAGTATTCTTCTTCCTCCAAACACGACGAGTTGAGTTTATACCAAAAAGTTCTACTTTGGTTTCATCTGACCACATGACATTCTCCCAATCCTCTGCTGTATCATCCATGTGCTCTCTGGCAAACTTCAGACGGGCCTGGACATGCACTGGCTTCAGCAGCGGAACACGTCTGGCACTGCGGGATTTGATTCCCTGCCGTTGTAGTGTGTTACTGATGGTGACCTTTGTTACTTTGGTCCCAGCTCTCTGCAGGTCATTCACCAGGTCCCCCCGTGTGGTTCTGGGATCTTTGCTCACCGTTCTCATGATCATTTTGACCCCACGGGATGAGATCTTGCGTGGAGCCCCAGATCGAGGGAGATTATCAGTGGTCTTGTATGTCTTCCATTTTCTGATGATTGCTCCCACAGTTGATTTTTTCACACCAAGCTGCTTGCCTATTGTAGATTCACTCTTCCCAGTCTGGTGCAGGTCTACAATACTTTTCCTGGTGTCCTTCGAAAGCTCTTTGGTCTTGGCCATAGCGGAGTTTGGAGTCTGACTGTTTGAGGCTGTGGACAGGTGTCTTTTATACAGATGATGAGTTCAAACAGGTGCCATTCATACAGGTAACGAGTGGGGGACAGAAAAGCTTCTTACAGAAGACGTTACAGGTCTGTGAGAGCCAGAGATTTTCCTTGTTTGAGGTGACCAAATACTTATTTTCCACCCTGATTTACCAATAAATTCTTTACAAATCCTACCATGTGAATTCATGGATTTATTTTTCACATTCTGTCTCTCACAGTTGAAGTGTACCTCTGGTGCAAATTACTGACCTCTGTCATCATTTTAAGTGGGGGAACTTGCACAATCGGTGGCTGACTAAATACTTTTTTGCCCCACTGTAGATGGCCCTCAAGGACAGGTAGACCACAAAAAAATAACCTAATTATAGAATTTTTGATTAATAACAACTTGACAGATATTTGGAGAGTAAGAAATCCAGAAATTAAGAGCTTTTCCTGGTTTAAACCAAATGGAGCTTGTAAATCTAGAATAGACTATTGGCTAGGAAGTGACATCATTCTTAGCCACACTGTAAAAGTTGCAATGTCAAATGCACCTCTATCTGATCATTGCTTTATTGAACTGTGCTTAGAATCGGAAATTAGACAATCAAATAAAAGAACTTATTGGAAGTTCAATGCCAAACTTTTACAAAATGAAGACTACTGCAACATAGTCAAAAAAATTATAAAAGATATTATGGCTGATCATCTAATTGTAGGATATATCAATAAATGGGAATTCATTAAATTCAAAATTAGAGAATTTAGTATTCAATTCAGTAAAAACATAAGTCAAAAGCAAAGAGAATATGAATGTAAATTATTCCAAGAAATTACTTATTGCTGTAGTAAAGATGATCTAAATACCCAAGAAAGGAGTAAACTTATGGAGTTGCAAACTAAATTAGATCAGCTCTACCTAAATAAAGCAGAAGGAGCTTTTGTGCGTTCACGGGCCAAGTGGATTGAGGAGGGGGAAAGAAATTCTTCATATTTTTTTAATTTAGAAAAGAGCAGACAGAAAAGAAATTTTATATCTTCTCTGTTAATTGATGGCATTGAATGTGACGACCCTAAAATTTTGGAGAATGAAACTTATACATTCTATTCCAATTTATACTCCTCACAGTTCTCCCAAGCAGATTGTGATGTCTTTTTTGATCAAATAGATAATCTGATCCCTAAAATTGATGAATCATTTAAGGAATTATGTGAATCTGACTTCAGAATTGAAGAGTTAGATGCATCTGTTAAGAAAATGGCACTTAATAAATCCCCTGGTCCAGATGGGCTTACAGTTAATTTCTTCCAGTTTTTTTGGGAAGACTTACGGGAAATTTTATTCAAAGCTGTACTGGCCAGTATTGAAAAGGGAGAATTGATGTCTAGCATGAAACAAGGATTAATTACATTAATTCCTAAACCAAACAAAGATAAACGACAATTGGATAACTTAAGGCCCATAACTTTATTAAATACAGATTATAAAATTTTCTCTAGCTCAGTTGCAACAAGGCTTAAACAAGGGGTTTCAAGTATAATTAGTGAGACACAATCAGGGTTTTTGAAAGACAGGAACATTCATAATAATATCAGATTGGTTTTAGACTTACTGGACTACAATGATCTGATTAGTGATGACAGTTTTATTCTTTTCTTGGACTTTTATAAAGCTTTCGATTCAGTAGAACATCCTTTTATTTTAGAAACACTAACTCGATTTGGATTTGGGGATAAATTTAGGAAGATAATAGATATACTGTATAATGATATAAATAGCTCTGTGTCATTAGGCTATGGCACTGGTAAAAGATTTGGCGTCAAAAGAGGAATTAGGCAAGGGTGTGGAAGCTCTCCGTTGTTGTTCATAATGGTTGTGGAGATGCTCGCAATTCTAATTAAAAACAGCAGCGTTGCCGGAATTGAGATAATGGTTGTGAAATCATCAACCAAATCAATGACACCATGATCCAACCAACCCACCACATCTCTGAAAATTAAATTACATCTCAAACAAATAATCACTACATTCTCAAAAGCTTCAGGCTTAAAGTTAAATTTAAATAAATGTGAATTATTGGCATTAAAGGAGTGTAATTCACAATTACTGTACGATATAAAGGTGAAGAGGGAGGTAAAATATTTGGGCATCACAATTTCAAAAGATCACAAAGTCTTAGAAAAAGTAAATATTTTAGATAATGTTGACAAATGTAAGACAATCCTAAATAAGTGGTTACAAAGAGACATCACAAGTTTTGGAAGAATATTATTAACCAAAATGGATAGTTTATCTAGATTTATATATCCAGCTTACTCTCTATCAATATCGAATAAAGTTATTAAAACAATTAATAGCTTGAATTTTAATTTTATTTGGAGGAATAAGTGCCATTATATATCTAAAGATGATTTGGTTAAACCATACATTGAAGGCGGTGGAAATGCAATTGATTTTGACATAATGAATGGTGTTTTGAAACTTAAATGGTTAAAATCCTTCCTAAATAATCCACACTCCATTTGGTTTTTTATACCAAGTAAGGTCTTTAACACACTAGGGGGTATCGACTTTCTCCTAAAGTGTGACTTTGAAATTACTAAGCTACCTGCTAAACTCTCTGAATTCCATAAACAGGTCCTTCTTTATTGGAAAATGTTGTTTAAACATAATTTCACTCCACATAATAGCCCAATTTGGAACAATAGATATATACTGATGAACAGAAAATCTATTTTTATTCAAGATTGGTTATCAAAAGGTGTTTGGGCAATTGCCCATTTTGTAGATGAGGAAGGACATGTTCTAGGACATCAAGATTTTTGCCAAAAGTTTAATATCCAATGTTCTAAAAGTAAATTTAATCGGGTTATAAAATCCATTCCATTGTCACTTAAAAACATAGTTGTAAATGATATAATATATTCTGACATCTCCCCCAAGTTAAGGCAATTATATATAGATGGTATTCGATTTTGTGATGTTAAATGCAACAATAAGTTTCTTAGATCTTCATTAAGGAGTCTTTATTCTCCAAATTTACTTAGACGTAATTACATATTAAAAGATTTCCAAAGGGAAGAAATTGAAAAAATAAGAACTGATTATATCACCTTCCCTATCCCTCCTAAAGGGAAAGAAGTCCAATTTAAAATCTTGAATAAAATTTACCCGACAAATAGACTCCTTAGTGATAGATTCAAAATAGAAACGGGTAATTGTGTATTTTGTGAAACAGAAGAGGAGGATTTGGACCATCTATTCTTTTTGTGCAATTTTATACAAATATTTTGGTTGGATTTTCATACCTGGCTTTATTCCAGTGGGATTCAAATGACCCCATTTACCTTAAATATGATAATGTTTGGAGTGTTTTTGAAAGAAAAGAAAGCTAATTATGGTGTTAATGTGTTATTAATCTTGTGTAAGTATTTTATACATAAATGTCGCTTTTTTAAGATTAAACCAACACTGGCTCACTGGAAAAACGACCTGAACCTGTTGGTTAAATCTTTGACTTTAGTTAAAAAGAAAAAGGCTGCTTTTTTTGTTTCCTTTGTAGAAGATTTTGATTTAGTGAGTTAATAATCTGTTAATTTATGTGACCCCATCTTTATATTTTATTTTCACTATATATGAAAGTTGCTAATATGTAAGAAATGTTTATTCTATGAATCTGTAATATATGGTGCATTTTGTTTGTATGTTTATATTACTAATAAAAAAATAATAATAATAAAAAAAAAAAAAAGTATGAGAAGTGCGGAAGTGAGAGGCTTGTGAAATGGGACGGTCGTCGCGCTGTTCAGGTTGCCTAGCAACCATGATACTAACCGCGAGACACGTTACATACAGCTTTGTTTGACAGAAATGAAGGAGAAAAATGTTTTGTTGGTCATTCATTTTTGTCATAACATCACTTTGATTAGCTGAGTATCTGAGGCTGAGACCACGGGACTGTAAAACATGATTGTTGGGCTTCATTTCTGTGCTGAACAGTCATTTAAGATTAGTTAGTAAATAACAATTAGTTTATGTTGTTCATGAGACTAAAGTCACTGTGGCAATGTAAATATAATATGGCCAATATTATAGTATTGTCAGATTATTATGATATATATATATATAAACACCCAGCATGCCCCTGCGGGCGGTTTATCCTTCAAGCTCGGGTCCTCTACCAGAGATCTGGGAGCTTGAGGGTCCTGCGCAGTATCTTAGCTGTTCCCAGGACTGCGCTCTTCTGGACAGAGATCTCCGGTGTTGTTCCCGGGATCTGCTGGAGCCACTCGCATATGCATATATATATATATATATATATATATATATATATATATATATATATATATATACACACACATATATATATATATATATACACACATATATATATATATATATACACACATATATATATATATATGTGTGTACACACATATATATATATATGTGTATATATCGGTGGGCAAGGGACGAAAACAGGGCGTTGTTGGAATGCTACTACGCAAGTAACCCCGGCGGAAGGAGCTACATGAATAGGATGAGGGACCTATGGATTCTTCGATACCCAACATCCACAATGACGGCGAAACAACTAGTAGCTCAGTGTTCCAACATTCGAAAGAAGGGACTGCTCTCACAGCTAGAGATTGACGAGGTACAACACAAATGCTACGGCAAGGAGGAGTCAGGACGCCAGGTCAGGGGGGAGATATCATCACCCCCACCCGAGATTGGGTACATAGCCCCAAGTGTGATAGGAGAAGGATCGTTGAGTGCGAGAGGAACTGACCTGAAAAATAGGATCATGGCCAAGCTTGAAACCTGGATCCCCCGTAGCGGGTTACCAAGATTACGTGAAGTACCCTCAGAAGGACTGCTAGATGATGTTAATGCAGCACTACGGGCAATACCTACAACCACGATTACCGACACTAACAAGCTGATCTACAATACGGCAGCAGTGATCAGTGAGATGCTTGGCTACAAGTTGAACAGCCACAAGGGGCAGTACCCTCCATGGAGAAGGAGGCTAGAGGGCAAGATCAAAGTAGCACGGAGAGAGGTTAGCCAACTAACGGAGTTGCAGAAAGGTGCGACGAATAAGGTGCCTAAGAAATACACCAAGCTGTCCATACCTGAGGCCTTGGAAACTGCCAAGCAAAGACTCACAGCCTTGGCCAGCCGCTTGAGGAGGTACACCAGAGAGATAGAAGGCAGGAGAATAAACCAGCTGTTCTCCACAGAACCAGCAAAGGTGTACTCTCAGTGGCAAGGGAACAATAAGAGAACAGCACCACCAAGGCTGGAGACGGAGCAATACTGGAAGGGCATATGGGAGAAGGATGCAACCCATAACGGCAATGCTCAGTGGCTAGAGAATCTGAGGGCAGACCACAGCGACCTCCCTGAAGAGGGTCCAGTAACCATCACAGTGGCAGATATCCAAGAAAGGGTCTCCAGTATGAAGAGTTGGACAGCACCAGGGCCCGACATGGTTCACGCCTACTGGCTGAAGAAGCTAACTGCACTCCACGAGCGTCTGGCAGCACAAATGAACCAGCTGCTAGTTAACGAGAGACACCCGGAATGGCTAACTGAAGGCCGGACGGTCCTGATCCCCAAGGACCCCAAGAAGGGACCGGTCCCCTCCAACTACCGACCAATAACCTGCCTCAGTACTACATGGAAGCTCCTGTCAGGCATCATATCGGCTAAGATGAACAGGCACATGGGTCAATACATGAGCGGGACACAGAAAGGAATTGGCAAGAATACCAGAGGCGCAAAACACCAGCTACTGGTAGACAGAACAGTCAGCCGAGACTGCAAGACCAGACTGACCAACCTGTGCACTGCCTGGATTGATTACAAGAAGGCCTATGACTCAATGCCCCACAGCTGGATACTGGAATGCCTAGAATTGTACAAGATCAATGGGACCCTAAGAGCCTTCATCAGGAACTCAATGGGGATGTGGCGTACAACACTAGAGGCCAACTCCAAGCCCATAGCACAAGTCACCATCAAGTGCGGGATCTACCAAGGAGATGCTCTGTCCCCACTGCTGTTCTGCATAGGCCTGAACCCCCTCAGTGAGATCATTAACAAGACTGGCTACGGATACCGACTACGGAACGGAGCAGTTGTCAGCCACCTCCTGTACATGGATGACATCAAGCTGTATGCCAAGAGTGAACGAGACATCGATTCACTGATCCACACTACCAGGCTATACAGCAATGACATTGGAATGTCGTTCGGACTGGAGAAGTGTAGTCGGATGGTAACAAAGAGAGGGAAGGTAGTCAGAACTGTGGGGATTGAACTACCAGAAGGCAACATTGCAGACATAGAGGACAGTTACAAGTACTTGGGGATCCCGCAGGCGAATGGGAACCATGAAGAGGCCGCTAGAAAAGCTGCAACCACCAAGTACCTGCAGAGGGTCAGGCAAGTCCTGAGGAGTCAGCTGAATGGTAAGAACAAGATCCGGGCCATCAACACGTGCGCCCTGCCCGTGATCAGGTACCCTGCTGGGGTAATAGGCTGGCCAAAGGAGGAGATAGAAGCCACTGACATAAAGACAAGAAAACTCCTTACCATGCATGGAGGGTTTCACCCCAAGTCCAGGGGCCCGTTCTTCGTACGTCGCTTACTACATCCAAGATCAAATGACACATCCAAGATCAAATCATCGCGCTAACCGTGAGCTCGCTAATCCGGTTCCCCGAACACACCTGCTGTTGACGATTACTACAGCTGGACGCAGGAATGTGACATCACTGGG
>NC_137434.1:32579131-32586631 GCF_964374335.1 Astatotilapia calliptera | reverse complement strand
TTCTTACCATTCAGCTGACTCCTCAGGACTTGCCTGACCCTCTGCAGGTACTTGGTGGTTGCAGCTTTTCTAGCGGCCTCTTCATGGTTCCCATTCGCCTGCGGGATCCCCAAGTACTTGTAACTGTCCTCTATGTCTGCAATGTTGCCTTCTGGTAGTTCAATCCCCTCAGTTCTGACTACCTTCCCTCTCTTTGTTACCATCCGACTACACTTCTCCAGTCCGAACGACATTCCAATGTCATTGCTGTATAGCCTGGTAGTGTGGATCAGTGAATCGATGTCTCGTTCACTCTTGGCATACAGCTTGATGTCATCCATGTACAGGAGGTGGCTGACAACTGCTCCGTTCCGTAGTCGGTATCCGTAGCCAGTCTTGTTAATGATCTCACTGAGGGGGTTCAGGCCTATGCAGAACAGCAGTGGGGACAGAGCATCTCCTTGGTAGATCCCGCACTTGATGGTGACTTGTGCTATGGGCTTGGAGTTGGCCTCTAGTGTTGTACGCCACATCCCCATTGAGTTCCTGATGAAGGCTCTTAGGGTCCCATTGATCTTGTACAATTCTAGGCATTCCAGTATCCAGCTGTGGGGCATTGAGTCATAGGCCTTCTTGTAATCAATCCAGGCAGTGCACAGGTTGGTCAGTCTGGTCTTGCAGTCTCGGCTGATTGTTCTGTCTACCAGTAGCTGGTGTTTTGCGCCTCTGGTATTCTTGCCAATTCCTTTCTGTGTCCCGCTCATGTATTGACCCATGTGCCTGTTCATCTTAGCCGATATGATGCCTGACAGGAGCTTCCATGTAGTACTGAGGCAGGTTATTGGTCGGTAGTTGGAGGGGACCGGTCCCTTCTTGGGGTCCTTGGGGATCAGGACCGTCCGGCCTTCAGTTAGCCATTCCGGGTGTCTCTCGTTAACTAGCAGCTGGTTCATTTGTGCTGCCAGACGCTCGTGGAGTGCAGTTAGCTTCTTCAGCCAGTAGGCGTGAACCATGTCGGGCCCTGGTGCTGTCCAACTCTTCATACTGGAGACCCTTTCTTGGATATCTGCCACTGTGATGGTTACTGGACCCTGTTCAGGGAGGTCGCTGTGGTCTGCCCTCAGATCCTCTAGCCACTGAGCATTGCCGTTATGGGTTGCATCCTTCTCCCATATGCTCTTCCAGTATTGCTCCGTCTCCAGCCTTGGTGGTGCTGTTCTCTTATTGTTCCCTTGCCACTGAGAGTACACCTTTGCTGGTTCTGTGGAGAACAGCTGGTTTATTCTCCTGCCTTCTATCTCTCTGGTGTACCTCCCCAAGCGGCTGGCCAAGGCTGTGAGTCTTTGCTTGGCAGTTTCCAAGGCCTCAGGTATGGACAGCTTGCTGTATTTCTTAGGCACCTTATTCGTCGCACCTTTCTGCAACTCCGTTAGTTGGCTAACCTCTCTCCGTGCTACTTTGATCTTGCCCTCTAGCCTCCTTCTCCATGGAGGGTACTGGCCCTTGTGGCTGTTCAACTTGTAGCCAAGCATCTCACTGATCACTGCTGCCGTATTGTAGATCAGCTTGTTAGTGTCGGTAATCGTGGTTGTAGGTATTGCCCGTAGTGCTGCATTAACATCATCTAGCAGACCTTCTGAGGGTACTTCACGTAATCTTGGTAACCGGCTACGGGGGATCCAGGTTTCAAGCTTGGCCATGATCCTATTTTTCAGGTCAGTTCCTCTCGCACTCAACGATCCTTCTCCTATCACACTTGGGGCTATGTACCCAATCTCGGGTGGGGGTGATGATATCTCCCCCCTGACCTGGCGTCCTGACTCCTCCTTGCCGTAGCATTTGTGTTGTACCTCGTCAATCTCTAGCTGTGAGAGCAGTCCCTTCTTTCGAATGTTGGAACACTGAGCTACTAGTTGTTTCGCCGTCATTGTGGATGTTGGGTATCGAAGAATCCATAGGTCCCTCATCCTATTCATGTAGCCCCTTCCGCCGGGGTTACTTGCGTAGTAGCATTCCAACAACGCCCTGTTTTCGTCCCTTGCCCACCGATGCCTTCTTGTTCCAGTAGCCCACTTTTCGTCAGGGTGCCCTGGTTCCTCAACACCTGACGCGGACCTTGTTGATCCGGGCGACGTCCGAGCCGGCATGCCTTCATATTTATCTGTCTCGCTCATGTCTGCGGTAGGCTTGCTTAGCATAGGGGGTCTAGCCTTAGGACCCTTACTGGATACAGACGCCCCAGGCAGGAATCGAACTTGCGACCCTCTGCTCCAAAGGCGTGTAGTCTAACCACACATACATATATATATATATATATATATATATATATATATATATATACACACATATATATATATATATATATATATACACACATATATATATATATACACATATATATATATACACATATATATATATACACATATATATATATACACATATATATATATATATATATATATATATATATATACACATATATATATATATACACATATATGTGTATATACACATATATGTGTATATATACACATATATATCACTGACTTTCAGCTTGTTGTGTTTGTGGATATATGACTGACTTTAATTATTAAACATTCGCACATAAATAAGTGACGTCATATTCAGTACTTTAGTTCACTCTTCGGCCGCTCCATCTTATTAGGGAAATGCCATATACATAAATGTAAATTTCTAAACTCAACCCTATCATTTAATTTGTTTCTGATTGAAATTGAATATTACTTAAACTCTCTTAAATTAACTTCCAATGAAAAAGGTTTATCATTGATTGAAATTCATTCAGAAATGTCTAACGAATGAGCGGTCACAACTTTCAAGTACAAAGTTGTTATGAAGTCTGTCACATTCCCCTTTTTTTTCTCTTTTTTTATCCTTTATTTATCCTTCTTATTTCATTGTACTGTATATTGTTACTCTTATTTGCCTTGTATTAGGGGTGCAACGATATTCGTATCGATATTGAACCGTTCGATACAGTGCTTTCGGTTCGGTACGCATATGTATCGAACAATACAACATTTGTAATTTATTTTATCAATTTTCCTTCTGACGATGCTGTCTGTGTTGAGCGCTCAGTGAATCTGTGTTCGACTACTCCGCCTAGGCTGCACTGTCGAGCGCAGATCCACTGAGCGCTCAACACAGACAGCATAGTCAGAAGGAAGAGCGCAGGGCAAGCTAGCGAGACAGAAGTTAAGCTCTACTTGTAATAGGCAAATTGAACCTCATTCAGATCTGGCGTTTGGAATTATTTTGGTTTTCATGTGACGTATGACCCTGAAGGTAAGCGAGTCATGGACTAAAGTAAAACAGTATGTTGGATGTGCCATGCAATGCTCAATTACATTGGTGTGAACTAGTGTGTTAGCGCAGTTAGCTCGTTAACGTGTTGGCCGTCTAGCCCCATGCACGGAGTGATCGGCGGTAGCTCGTTAACGGAGATTTGCCGTGTTGTGGCGTTAAGGTCATTTCAAGGAGATTAACCTGAAAGCACTAGTGGGAACACACCGAATATGACTGCACATTTACGCCGACATCATCCTAGTACAAAGACAAAAACAACAAGCATGCTACTAACTTTAGCCGAGTCATTTAGACAGCTGTTAGCACATGATTCTCCTTATATGTTTAATATGCTGCTGAGAATATAGCCCAGAAGAAGCGGATAGTATAGCTTTTATTTTGGAAAGAGACATTTCTCTGTAATAAACTCTCTTTTCCAAAGATGAGTGATTCCTCAATCAGATACAGGGCTTGCAATATCGCTAGCCCGACGTCCCGGAGCTAGCGATTTTTTTCAGTCGGGCTACCAAAATCTATCTCTGCCCTGCCCGTCGGGCTATTGTAGGAAAAATATATGTCAATGCTTTTGCATTCTTTCAGAAATGTAGCTGGGTAATTATGTCATTGGCATCGGTGAGCCACTGTCAATATGTGACATATTGAAATCGCGTTTGAATTTGCGCTTGTTTTTTTGCTTTCACTTTGCAATCGTGCGAACTGTGTATAGAGAGCGACAGCACTGATCTGTGAGTGATGATAATTTGTGCACCAATTCCTCTGACATAGTCTTATTAATCGTTAGCTTACTATGCAAACATGACAAGTGAAATCTCCCGCAGCTTAAACATGTGAGAGGTTGATCGCGCAGAGAATCGCTGAGCTTATGTGAGTCCGTGTGTAAAAGCAGCAGGATATATATTTTAGTTCTGCTGAGCCAAATAAGACAGGTCAGGGTGAAGAAGTGACAGCCAAAGAAAAGCTTACCACAAAACGGAGAAGTTATGACAAATCAGACTATAAGGCAAAAAGAAAGTGCAGCTTTATGGTTTCATGGACAAAAGAATTTCTGTGGCTGCAATATGACGAGCTAAATAACCAGGGCTGCACATAAGTGGTCCGCAGGTGCGCATTCGCTGTCACAATAAAAAACACGCACAAGGGTTAGGGTTAAATTTAAAAACTGTACTTTTGAGTTAAAATATATATTTATAATTTTAATAAATGACAAATTAAAAATGCATGAACATTTTTTTGTATCGAAAAAATATCGAACCGTGACACCAAAGTATCGAACCGAACCGTGAATTTTGTGTATCGTTGCACCCCTACCTTGTATGTCTACTGTACAAACTGAACTGGAATGACTGACTGTTCACTTTATAATTTCAATAAAGTTTGGAAAAAAAAAAACCCTCTTCGGCTGCTCCCTTCTGCCGTATTTTGCGGCAAAATTATCCACACCCACCGCCGCGCTATGAATTGTGGGATATATGGGACCACGAAGCGTGGGGAAATCGACGGCGCATTTGGAGTACGCATTTGAAGCACACTTTGAATTGGGACAGCCGTCGTCGCGTGGCGGTGACGTAACCGCACTTGAAATGCGTACTTCAAGCGTGCAGACCCTGAATTGGGACACAGCTTGAGTTTAGTTCAGGGACGCTGCTGAGAGAAAATCAGTTGTGTCTTCACTGAGATGTTTGAGTGTTGCTGTGAGACAGGTGAGACCGCCATCTTTGTAGTTTTTTGTAGTTCACTTGTGTGTGTGCGCGTTTGAAAGAAACACGCAGTGGGCAGGTTGACTGTACTTCAGTTTATTTCTGCTGTACATACATGAACATCTGTACAAAATCAGACTTTCATACCATGTGATGCTCGACCTCATTAAACATCTGTACACGATGACAGGAAGCAATGTCTCACTGTCACGGCCCGAGTGGACAGCACGCCGTCACACAACCCCGCTCCACCTGTCAGTCACTGCTGGAGGGAAAAACAAACAGCTGTTTGTGCTAAAGGTTTGGTTCAGCAGCGGATTCAAAAACATTTTTTCAGCTCTCACAAAAAACAAAAATATAACTTAGACTCAGTGCGGGAAAGTTTGGTTCAGCCTGGAAACAGAAACGTTAACTCCAGCAGTGAATGACTGATAGGCGGAGGGGTCTCCGATTCTGACTGACAGCTGGATCTGTAGAGGACACGCCAACACGGCAGCAGGAAGAAGTGCACGAGCGACAACAAATGAAACAGGCCCACAAGAACAAAGACTAGAAAGTATGTCGGCGTGGCCACAAGTCCGTACGTGGGATAGTTACAGAAAAGACAGAACCGCCCATCTCCACGGAGGCCTTTTTTCTTTTGTTCCTCATGTTTCAAACTGTTAAACAAAAACACACGAACGGCGAGGTGGACATGTCACAGCGTGCAAAATGTTTGGCCAATGAGGTGCTAAATTCATACAACTGACTTCATGTCAGCGAAGCCAAACAGGAAGCTGAAAACGAGCCAATCGCATTGTTCCAAATCTGCTTTTATTACGAGCATCAAAACTGAAACGAATTAAGTTTACGCCGTGAAGAATAAAGGATGGATCGTGTGACCTCAGCAGCCAATAAGGCTCCGACTCCGCTGACAGAAAAAACACACACAAAAAAAAATTCTATAAAGAAGCAAAACGTAATAAAAAAAAAAGTTTAAAAAAAAAAAAGGTGAAAATTAGATTTTAAAAAGTTACAAATTTAAAACTAAAATGTGAAAAAAAAATAAATCAAAATGAAGTTGCTGTTCTTTTACATGATGACGGCATCGTTAACCTTTCCTCCTGTGTCCTCTTTAAGGGCCCTCCCATCTGGCACCAGTGCAGTCAATCAATAACTGATCAATAATCAGAAGCGTTTGACCTTTAACCCGAAGAGCTGCTGGCTAACACTTGAGGCGAGGCGCCCTCAGCTGGACTAAATAAAAGATACACAGTGTGTGTGTGTTGGGGGGGTCCTGATAGGATGTTTACATTCACTGCGTCTTCCACATCATCATCATCGGCCCGCTTCAGTCTGCCGGACGTACAGACTAGCAGTCAATTGGCAGAGCTAGGGTTCAGGGGCGGAGCTGTGAATCCGCTGTTGGAGAACCAAGCGGGTCAGTGAACGCATCAGCGCTGCGTTCAGGTGCAACGGGACAGAAGTGAGGAGCTGCAGCAGCACTGCGAAGCCCAGACCACTCTGCGTCTACTTCTCGTTTCCACGGAAACACTAGGTCAAAAATCCCCCCTTTTGAGGAAGGGGCTCTACACAAAAAACTCCGCCTTGTCACGGTTCATGCTTTTATTCTGAAATGTCAGAATGCTGTAGCTGATGCCTTTTTGTTGAACTGTGAAGATGATACAGCTGATGCTTTTATTCTGAAAAATAGAAAATGAAAAGCATTTAGTTTGAAGCGTACAGATGCTACAGCTAATGCTCTTATTCTGAAAAACTTTAGTTGATCGTTTCGGCCGACTTTTATCTGTTAGCGCGTTTGTGATCATCGCTGTCCTGCTGTCCTGAACCTGCTATGGTTCTGATCACTAAAAACAGGAACCAGCTGACCTGCTGCTGGCTCGCTGGATGAAGCATTCAAAGACGATTGTAAAAGTAACGGTGAGGCGTGTGGGCAGAAAGCAAATGCAGAGACAGCAGCTGCAGATCACGCAGCATGGCGTCCTGGGGCAGGACGGGCTGCCGGCAATGTGTTGGTGTGCCTGATGTGGGTTCAGAACAAACAGCAGCAGGAGTTAAAGCGTGGGTGGAGGCGTGGGAGTGTTAGTGCAACATGAAGCTGATGTCCAATCACGGTGGACCGCTGACACAGTTTAAACAGCAGGTGGACGGACGGAGCTTCTACAGTGTCCTACGTGTGGTCGGCCACCGGGGGGCAGAGCTGAGCCGTTCTTATTTTTTTATTTATTTTTATTTTATTTTTTGGGTGAACGCGGCGGTGTCAGCTCCGCCCTAGTCTGACCCGGGACCAGGCTCTCCACGACGGCATCAACTTCCTCCCCACGGAGACGGACGCAAGGGGGCGGAGTCTGGATTAGGAGGGGCCGCCTCCTCTGGTCAGAGAGCCTCCTGATTGGCCGTCAGGTACTCTTCAGCTCGCTTGTGAGCCTCCAGAGCTTTGATGGTGTAGACGTCCTGCGGCAGCTCCGACTTCCTCCTCATCAGGACCTTATCC
>NC_137434.1:32449131-32576631 GCF_964374335.1 Astatotilapia calliptera | reverse complement strand
TGCATGGACACAACTAGGGCTGGGCCATATTATACCGTTCACGGTAATACCGGTATGATGTTAGGCAACGATAGGAAAATGAAATATCGCGATAGAATATGAGTAAAACGCGCAGTGCCTTTGTTTTCATGCACATGGCCGATTGTTGAGTGAAACAGATGAACCAGAATTGGTTTGTAAAAATGGTGCAACTTCCGTGATGTGGAACTGGTTTGGTGTTTGTCCATCAGATACACAACAAAGCACATTTTTTTTGCAGAACATGCAAGCGGCCGTCGTTATTGTCGTATTTGTCGGACTAAGATGCTCTTAAATCTGGGAGCAATCTGGGTCCTAAACTCCGTATGCTTCGGGTCAAACGAACACTGCAGCATCACTTAGAGTTAAAAACTGTCTAAATTCTTTCATCTTTAATAAAACGATCAGCATTGCTGATTACATTTAACGGAGTTAGAAGTTAGCAGGAAGCTAGCGGAAGTTAGCTCGCTAGTTTCGCTAGTTACCTAAGCATGATATAGCATGTTCTGACTGAGAGATTTCTGAAAAAATTCAAACGTACAGCTCTGCTATCACTTCCAACATAAATGAAGACAGGAAACTAAACAGCAGTGACGTTTGTAGGGTTACTGAAGTTGGGCTAGCTGGTATATAATGATGTGCTACGTGATCGCTAGCGACACAGCTATGTTAGCATAATATAAACAGTGAAGCTGGAGGACGAACACTAACACTTTTCCACTTATAAAAGTTAACGTGAAGGTTCTTCATGGTTAGAGACAAATGCAATCGCATGGCAGGATGCTGTAAACACCAAACTTCAGTCAAGAGAACAACTGAGATAATCCATCCACAATACGAGGTTAGTCATTAATATACTGCAACAACATGGGAATAGAGCAGCTGCCAGAGAACTCAACATTAATGAATCAATGGTACAGAAGTGGAGGAAGCAAGAAGAATGAGTTTAATAAAGTTTGATTTATCTGACTGCTTTGTTTCGCTTAATGTGCCTTATAATCCCGTGCACCTTATGGTCCGAAAAATACGTACTGCACACTGCAGTTTAATGTTGCAAAGCTCCTCTTTTTGGTAAATGGTAAATGGCCTGTATTTGTATAGCGCTTTACTAGTCCCTAAGGACCCCAAAGTGCTTTACACAACCAGTCATCCACCCATTCACACACTTTTAACTTCAGTGGATATTATACATGGTTATGCTCAGGATATGTCAGCCCATTTCTACTGGAAATGCCTTTTGGTTAAACTTTCAGCAAGGAATTTGCATTTGCACTGTTACATTTTTATAAAGCTTTAATGTACATAAAAACCAGCTTCTTGTTTAAGTGAAAATAAATGGAAGGTTGTCTTTTTGCGCTAGTAATGTTGTGGAGTTGTGTTTTGTCTCGCATCAATTATATCGTCAGTTATATCGTTATCGCAAATTTTCAAATATATATCGTGATAAATATTTTTGGCCATATCGCCCTGCTCTAGACACAACTGAACACCTTTTCAACCAATCACATTCATTCCCTGATCCCATGAGTCCGTCACCAGGCGGCGGGGACAGGAAGCGGTCGTGTTTCACAGAAACAAACAGCCGCAACTGAGCGCGCTCAGACACAACATCGTTCACTGGATCCGACTTCCCACTGAAGGCTGTGCTCTCCGTGCCCGGTTCAGACCCAGCGTCACTGAGCACTTTATCCGGCCCACATCTCAGAGTCACGGGTAAAGCCAACATGCATGTGTTTGGACTGCGGAGGAAGACTCACAGCCACAACCACAAGCAGCCTTGCTGCTGCGAGGCTAACCACTGCGCCGCCACGCCGACATCAGGCACGTGCAGGGGGAGGGGGGGGGGCTAGAGGGGCTTGAGCACCCGCCCCTTTCCTGATGGGTGCCCAAAGTGCCCTTTTGTTGAGGCAACTTTTAAAAAAATAATAATTTTTAATGTGTGCGTGCAGAGTCCTGTCTGTGCTCCTCAACAATAATATTTAACTATTAATCACAGTTTTGCTAAATAAAAGGATCTGGCTTGCATCAGTCACATGACCACATTTAACCAATGATCGCCCTCGACGGCAGAGCGCGCTGGTTACGAGCCGGGAACGAGCTCACAAAGAGCACGCGCATTTTTTCCGGTCCGGAGCTGTAGGAGAAACACAAGTTAACTCAGAGACACAGACTGATGCGACACAACCAGTAAGTAGGTGTACAGCGCACACTGTAGTGTGTAGCACCCAGGAGTATTAGCTTATTACGTACACGTTGGACTGACGAACTGAAACAAACGAGCGTGCTGTGCGTGCAACAGCGCGACAAACATTACCTGTCCTTTTATTAACTGCACAGGTAGTGCTGGTCACAGCTGCTGGCTACCTGTGTAAGGCTGTCATGGGTCTGCAGCTGTGTCACATATTTAGGGAACATATTTAGTTTTAAAGTAAGTTTCAGGGCTTTTCCTGCCTTTCTGGAGGGATTATATTTCACTAAAAATGATCTAATATGCATGTCCACATAATTATGCATTATTATAATATTTTAAAAAACACACGCTGTATTTTAAAGAACATACATTAAGAAGCAGATTATATTAGATTTATATTTTAAATAAGACAAAATGTGGATGTTACAGCAGTAAAATGATTGTATCTCTGCAGTTTAAACATGTAATAAGCTTTGCCCTGCACAGAGTGGATAGTGAAACAAATGGAATCATCATAAATACATTATTTCATATTTATTACTTCCCCCTCCTCATTGCTTTATTATTGTAGCTCTAGTAATAAATAATAATGTAAGGATGCCCATAGTATATACAGTATTCTGAAGAAGGTCTAACATGTCACTGTGTGTGCGTGCATGTGTGTGTTTTATTTAGATGGATTTAAAAAAAAAATATTACTCATGATATAACATTGTGCAGACATGGCTGGTAAGGACATGAGGAGGAAACAGCAGAGCTGTGTGAGGCTACTAAAGGCAGTGCTATAACATTTTTCTGTCATCATTTTATTATAGATTAAGTGCTGGAGTTGTTAGGTGTGGATAATTAGATTATAGTTTATTGCAATAGCAAGTTGTGCCTTGTTCTCAGATAGACAGCAAGTGGAGAGTGATATATGAAATGATGGAAGGAAGGAAGAAGAGAAGCAAAGAGTGATTCACAGGCAGAGCCTAATTTATTTCTCACAGTTTTTTGTGTCCTTATGGTTCCAAGCGCTGTCACCAATCTTTGCATTTTGTTATTATCTCATGACACTTGTTTAATCTGCTACCATCTCTCCTGTGGACTTTTTAATGTCTACAGTCTCAGATCAACACAGCCCTGCCCTTCCCATATTAGACTCTTGATGAATGTGTGTTGTTGTTATTCAGCCTGGTTCAATGTGCCCCTTTTTAACTTTGGGCACCCGCCCCTTTAAACCTCTCTGCACGGCCCTGGCCGACATGCTTCCACCCTCAGTGAGCTGGAAGAGCCCAGACACACAACCGGCACCGTGGCAAACAGCTAACAGAAGCCCTGGTCCTGGTACCTGGAAGTGTGGGCTGGAGACACACTTGGCGAGCTGTCTAAAGAGCGGCTCCTGGACTTTGACGAACTCTGACGGCTCGATGACGTCCAGAATCTCCTCCAGCTCGTTCAGGAACATCACCTCCTTCGGACTGTGAGTTTTTGGCCAGAACTTCAGCAGACCCATGATCACCTGCAAGGGTCAAAGGTCAGCGTGTTACAAAAGTTTAGTTACAGCGATCATACCTGCAGCTCTCCAAACAAGCATGACGATTCAGTCGCTGAGCTTCGATGTGATGAAGAGCAGCTCTGACTAAACTAAGTGTAAATGGAGCCCGGCGTGCAGCCAGGAATCGAACCGCCAACCTTTCGATTAGTAGCTGACCTGCTCTGCCCATAATTATGACATCATCAGGTCAGCAGGGCCGAATCGTGCCACATGGATCAAGCTTGTTTGCTTGGTTTCTGGGTTAAATCTGCTCCGCCTTAAACTCTGATGTCTGATTGGCCGATCAAACGTGCACATGGCGTCCACATGCACAGTTTTTTAAATGTTTGTGAAATTTCTGCGTCAGCGTGAGTTTATGCTGACAGTGTGAACTTCCTGTTTCGGCAGGCTCAGGCGCAATAGCGACCAGTGAGGCCAGTGCAGAGTTGAATGCCCTGCAGGGTGAAGGCGCTCTGACGTGTTTTGGTACGCACTTCAGCGCATGACCGCGTATTTTTTGTGTGCGGCGCTGCAGAAACCCAGGGTTGTCATGGAAACAGGCTCAGCAGGGAGGTACTCACAGGTTCAGTCAGGCTGCTGTCCTTCTCCAGGAACTGGACCACGCAGTAGGCCAGCTGAAGACGAACAGACAGACGCAGTCAGCAGAGACACACGGACACTACAGACGAACTGACGGACAGGGCGACCTCTGACCTGTGGGTGGTACACGCTCAGAGACTTCACTTTGTGCAGAGGCAGCAGAACCCGGATCAGGAACATCTTGTGTTCTTCTTTGAGAGGCAGCGCGAAGCCGTTAATGATGCTGAGACACACGGGGGGGGGGGTCACTGAGGTCAGAGGTCACAGGGTGTGTGCGTGTGCGTGTGTGTGCGTGTTACCTGCCCAGGATCTCCAGCAGCTCAGCGATCCCGTTGTGATGTTCCGTCTCATAGATGAACCTGCAGGTGGATAATGTCAGAACCTCGACTTTATTCACGTCACACATTTAAAACAACAGAGCTGATTAAGGCTACGTCCACACGTACCCGGCTATTTTTGAAAACACAGATTTGTCTATGCGTTTGCACCTTTCGTCCACATGTAAACGCCGTTTTCGGTCACTGAAAACGGAGATTTCTAAAAACGCCGGTCAGGGTGGAGATTTTCGAAAACTCAGTTTTTGCATTTACATGTGGACGAGGAAAACGCAGAAAACGCAGCGTCAAAGATCTGCGCCGCGTTATTGTTTCGGTGAAATGAATTTCTACAATACTGTTACTGTTAATTCTACTCTCTGCAGTGTTTAAATGCTTACATATACACACAGTTACTGTCCCTCCACACATACGACTCGGTTCTGCTTCTATGCCCCAGCTTTGTTTACTATTTCCCACCGAGGCTTCTAGACTTCTGATTGGCCGACATTTCTACACTGTTAGGAATATATCGCCAGCTGTTTATTTGGCATGTTCCTAGCAGCGTTTACGTGTGGATGGGATTGTTTTTTAAAACGAAAACGGAAAATCTCAGTTTTCAAAAATACCCGTGTACGTGTGGACGTAGCCTAACACAACGATCAACATTAAAATAAAATCAGAAAATCCAATCGTCTGTGAGGATGTCAAATATGTACCAATGTGTTTTTAATAAAGACTTAAATGTGTGCAGGTATGGAAAGGTAGCTTCTTCCATAGATCTGCTGTTACTGCTGCAAAAGCTCCGTCACCTCAGGTGAGCTCAGAGCTCTCACAGGTGTGTGAATGTGGAGCAGCTCAGACAGGTGCACAGGTGCCAGTCTGTGAAAAAGTAGCAATAAAACCGTAAAATCAATTCTAAGGTGAAGATAAAGGGGTGTGGTCATGCATGCATGTTCGATACCTGTGAAGCCCAGCACGATAAGGCTTCAGTTTGGCTCTGATGAAACCAGTCCAGACTTTTTACAGCAACACAACCATAAGGAGCCAAATGACTCGAGTGTCAGAAGACTCGCTTAAGGGGTCAAACTTAAAGCCTGTGACATCTGTCTTTCTGTCATTAAGATTTAACAAATGTATCCTCATCCAGGGCTTAATCGCTAAGACAGTTTAGCTCAGGCTCCCATGGATCTCTGCTGTTCAGCCGAATGAGCACACACACATTAGCAAAGAGGTAATATACACAGTGAAAAAAGAAGTGGGCTCAGAATATACCTTGAGGTACTCCTAAAGCGAGAGGTGATGTTGTAGAAGAACAGTCTCCCACAAGTACAGAGAAACCTCTGCTGGTGAGGCATGAACCTCGTCAGAAGTGGTTTTGATTGGAGCTTGGTGTTCTAGACGAGACAGAAGGACGCCAAAGGCAGCAGACGAGTCTAGAAGCAACGAGCGGTCTCTGATCTAGAACCTGACTCAAACTCTTCCACACACAATATAAACGACTGTGTCTGTGACGCAGTCATTTAGATACAGGTCTGGAATTAGCAGTGTTGGCCAAGCTACTTTGAAAAAGTAATTAATTATAGTTACTAGTTACTTCTTCAAAAAAGTAACTGAGTTAGTAATTGAGTTACAAGATTCTAAAAGTAATTAATTACTTGAAAAGTAATTCAGGGCTCTAGACTAACTTTTTGCCACGGTTGCACAAACGTTAGGCACACCTAAATTTTTCATCGCTGAACACCGCAGTTTTACATGTGCACTTTTTTGGGGGGGGGGGGGGGGGGGGGGGGATTGCTGTCCACACAGACAATATTGATTTGTAAATGATTAACTAACAATCTTGTGCTTGTGCTTAAAGTGCTTTGGCACTCTTTGGTGATATTGTAGACAATGTTAAACTTAATAATCATCTCGGCTCCTCTGACGAGCTGTTTGCTGCTGAAAGGCCATGGGCAGAGGGGACACTTGGGCATTTATCGCAGCATATATTGTGTTTTCTGGATAAACTGCTGCTTTTTCAGCGTTCAGAGATTGATGGCTCTGTGTCAGAGCTGACTATGAATTTCAGACGGATCAGGCCTTAACTTAACAAAAAGTTATCAATAATTCTTTTCATCTTTTCTCATTACCCACAGCTACATCCACTCTGTGGGGCCTAGGCTGCTCACTAGGGCTGCGTATCATCACTGATTTCTATAATCCATTTGATTCTGATTCAAGAGATCCCGATTCAATTCAGTTTTGCCTCAGACAGTCAGAAATATAATTCTGATCATTTATCAGTACTGATACATGTGAGCCTTCATCAGAGGTGTGAGCATCACAGCAGAGGCCTTAGTGTCAAAGTAACTGAGAATAAAACTCAGAAAAACATGAAGGAGATTTTCCTGGCCTGGATTTTTATAGCAGAGAACCTTAAAAATATTCTGCAATATTCTGCAATTTTGCATAGTTTTAAAGTTTAAATTTCTTCAAATTGAACAGCAGAAATGAGGCTTTTTTTCTTTCAACATATTTTTATTGATTTTATAATTGAACAGTATACAACAATCACCTTCAAGAGAACACAATAGAAGGTGGACAGCAAGTCAACAAGGTGGTAATACAGCATACATAAATGTTACAACAGAGTACATTTCACTTAAGTTTATCCATCAGGCTAATGACTGGTTGCCAAATCTTATAAAAAACTCTCTCTCGGTTAGACAAGGTAAGAAATTAGGCTTTCTCGTCCGAGGTCATTTAAGTAAAAAACAAAACAAAACAAAAAACAGCGGCCGACAGCGCTGTAAACAACGGTAGACTGATGGGTAATAAGAGAATGAATAATGCCAAAAACAGAGATTTGAGACGGGAAACTGTTCTTGAGAGAGCGAGAGCTGTGCATGAAGTGTGATTTTATCGTGGGGGAAGCAAAACAGCAAAAGTTAGTGGGAATTCATGACGATGTTTATCAAATGTGAAGCGTAGTTTGCATCTTCTTTTGCTGCTGGTTCAGTGAATTTTGGTTGGAGAGAGACAAAACCTGCAGCTCAGAATCGAGTGCAAAAAAAGACGTAAACACAGCGCGGACCCGATGCATCAGAGTCAGCGAGCTGTGGGCTTTCAGCCCCGACGCCGTGTCCGTGTGCGGGCTGAAAGCCGAGAAAGAGAAAGCTGACTGATGCGTCGGGTCCACTCTGCGTTTACGTCTCTGTGCAGAATCCGTGTACCTGCTCTCATTTACTGTTTGGTGGTTGTTGAAATAGTTTTGTGAGCTTTAACATGAGATTCTCGCGTTTCTGGCAAAAAACATTTATATTTAAAAGTCGATTCAGGATTTAATGAATTGATATCGCTTTATTCAAGCTACTCACCTCTGTCTATCCGCCTGCACTTTCAAACGTACACACGAAGGACTACATGAATATCTGGACCACGACCAATCAGAGCGGTCCCGCCCCTGACTATCTCTGATTGGTTTAGACCACGATAGGGGCATAATATGTGTCTGTTGTTGACCACACGGAGACTTTCAGAGTTGCAAAGACTTTTTTTTTTTTGTTATTCGAACAGGTGGTCACACCGGTGCAACCTAAGATTTTTTTTTAGTCACACCATTGAAAAATTTGGTCGCACTCTAGAGCCCTGCAATCATTGCGTTACTTAAAAAGAAAAAAAAAGTTTAACCTTCTGGGGTCCAGGTTATAATTGGCCATTTTTAACTACTTTTGATGTTTCCTCTACATTCCACCTTTAAAAACTGTTTACTTTGCCTTGTTTTCAGCACAACCTCACATGTCTGAATTTACAGTTGTGTTTTCATTTTGACAAACTGTATTAACACAATTGATCTAAAAATCAGACAAAAAACAAAATTCGAGTAGAAAAAGATATTTTTACTGTGACAACCAAACATATTTAATGAATCATATTTCATAACTTTAAATGCAAACAAATGGTCAATTTAAAAATCATATGCACAAGTTTTGCAAACAACAAAGTTATTTGCAGCCATTTACCTTTGACCCCCTTTTTTTAAAATAACCATTTCAAACTATTTACAGAACAATCAGCTGTTCTTCAATAAGATGCCACACAAATTATTTGTGCCACTCCAAAAAAAATAATTTCTGTCCACCATAAAGGAGAACATCACAGCCTGATACCTGCAGGTCTGACAGCAGCAGCTGTATCACTCCTGTTTCTACCTGGAGGCAGCAGTTGCCTCATTGTTCTGACACACAACACAAAACTATCCACAACACTACACACTAACTACACAAGACAACACACTAACTACACACTCCAAACACCACAAATCTCTCAAAACTCGCTCTCTCTTTTTCTGCTGTCTCTCTCTCTCTCTCTCTCTCTCACTGTCACTCCTAAAACTTTTCCCTCTTCCCAAACAACCAAATGTCATGTTGCCATATCATTTTTTGGATTGGTGGACATGGTGCATTTTTCACCAACATGAACGAGTTGTTTTTGGTTTTGTTTTTTTATGTTTTGGTCATAAGCAGAGTGTGCTTGCTAGCGCTGTCCTTAGACGTTAAACGTGACGAAACTATTGAGGAAAAACACCGTGTAAAATGATAAATGGTCTGTATTTGTATAGCGCTTCACTAGTCACTAAGGACCCCGAAGCGCTTTACACATTCAGTCATTCACCCATTCAACATAAATGAAGACAGGAAACTAAACAGCAGTGACGTCTGTAGGGTTACTGAAGTTGGGCTAGCTGGTATATAATGTTGGGCTAGCTGGTATGTAATGATGTGCTACGTGATCGCTAGCGACACAGCTATGTTAGCATAATATAAACAGTAAAGCTGGAGGACGAACACTAACACTTTTCCACTTATAAAAGTTAACATGAAGGTTCCTCATGGTTAGAGACAAATGCAATCGCATGGCAGGATACTGTAAACGGACCAAACTTCAGTCAGGAGAACAACTGAGATAATCCATCCACAATACGAGGTTAGTCATTCATATACTGAAACAACATGGGAATAGAGCAGCGGTGATAGAATACAGCATTAATGAATCAATGGTACAGAAGTGGAGGAAGCAAGAAGTGTGAGTTTGATTTATCTGACTGCTTTGTTTCGCTTAATGTGCCTTATAATCCCGTGCACCTTATGGTCCAAAAAATACGTATTTGACTTTTTTTATTTGGCACACTGCAGTTTAATGTTGCAAAGCACCTCTTTAACTTCGGTGGATATTATACATGGTTATGCTCAGGATATGTCAGCCCATTTCTACTGGAAATGCCTTTTGGTTAAACTTTCAGCAAGGAATTTGCATTTGCACTGTTAAATGTTTATATAGCTTTAATGCACATAAAAACAGCTGCTTGTTTAAGTGAAAATAAATGGATGGGTTTTCTTTGCGCTAGTAAAGTTGTGGAGTTGTATTTTGTCTCGCATCAATTATATCATTATCGCAAATTTTCAAATATATATTGTGATAAATATATTTGGCCATATAGCCCTGCGCTAACTGCTACTTCCTGAAACTCATTGATGTCGACTGCACGTGCTCTAAACACGTCCCAGTCTACGTCGTTGAGTGCGTCCTGTAGCGTAGCTTCTGATTGGGCAGACCAATATTTCACCTCCCTTGTGGTTACTTCTTCCCTCCGTATGTTTTGTTTATACTGCGGAATGAGAAAGATGGCATTATGGTCAGACTTCCCAAAAGCCGGGTGTGAGACAGCTTTGTAGCCCTGCTTGTATGGCGCGTAGCAGTGGTCCAAAATTCGATCCCCCCTCGTCGGACACGAGACATGCTGGTAAACGTTCGGCATGACTTGTCTGAGGTTTGCTTTATTAAAGTCTCCTGCTACAATGAGGGGTCCTTGTTTTGAAGCGAACTCAGCATGTCATGTAATTCGGACAAAGCCATACCTTTGTCCGCTTGCGGTGGGATGTAGACCACCGTGGCGATGATCGAGGTGAACTCACGGGGCAGATAGAAAGGGCGGCACTTAATGCTCAGGAATTCCAGATGTGGGGAGCAGCCGCTGGAAAGAGTAGAAATGCTCCTGGCATCACACCACTTTCACACTCCTCCACCTTTGGTTTTGTTCGACTCTGCCGTTCTGTCCGCGCGGAGCACAAAGAATGAATCCGACGGAGTTACGGCCTGGTCCGGCACGGTGAGGGTCAGCCATGTCTCCGTGAAGCACAGAATGCTGCAGTCCCTCATGTCACGTTGGAAGGTGACTATTGCTCTTAGGTTATCGAGCTTGCTCTCCAGGGATTGTAGGTCTTAGAGCGCCGGCCGGTCCCTGACAGGACGGTTTAGTCCATTTGGTTAGAAAAGGGGCAAAAAAATACAGCCAATACAGCAGTGCACGGAAATACGGTCCTCGGTAGTCAAGCTTGCGTGGAAGTCCAAAAGTCATAGTTTTTAAAAGCAGTGATAAAATCTGCAACACTTGAAGGACTAACTATGTGCACACGTCTCACAGAGGATGCTAGCTTTATTGCAGAGCCGGGGCTGAAAACAGGAAACAGCCTGATATAGCCGTGTCACATCCAGGGTTTTCTTGTGTAGGAACACAAAGTCTTTAACCAGCAGTCCACTCTCACAACAAACACGAATCTTAAAAAACAGTTGTATTTTAGTATGAGACCAGTCACCAAAGTCACTGATAAGCTACCCTCTTTAGTAGTCAGTAAACAACCGCACAAAGCACAGGGGAGGAAGAGTTTAACTCCAACCTGCTGCAGCTCGAAAGATCTGCCGAGACCTGACAACACTGAGAACTGGATTTAAATATGGAAGCTATTCCAGCACAGACGTCTGCAGGGACCTACAAACAGAACAGCTGGGTGGAAGAAGCTCGGAAAAATGAGCAGACTCACCAGCATGAAGCCGCGTTGCAGTTAAACGCAGAAAATCCAAGTCCGGGATGGCAAAAAAGTCCCTGAGAAGGAAAGTTTTGTTAGCCAGCGATCTAGCATTCAACAGAGCCATTCGGATCTTTGCACGCTGAGGCCGCGTCCCGTTCCAGCAGGCCACCTCCACAATCGCACATCCCCCGCCATGTGTGGGATGCTCCGTGACGGCTGGTGAAGCAATTGGCCTTAATTCCACAGACAGTCCAACAGTTTCCACGTGTCGAAAACCCATCACCCCGAGAGCGATGATCAGACGTTTCAGGTGAGTTCTGACCCGCACGGGCACACCTCCCTGCTCCTCGTCTGGCATCTTCTGGGGAGAGGAACGCTGAGTAACCAGGGTAGATTCCCACGTACATACGGCTGCGTTGATTGGTAAGTTGTTGGATCATCTTGGTCACTGTCAAACTGGGATTTAGACATGTTTTGTGATCATAGGTGGTTACAGCATCTGGACCGAAGACAACCAAAAACAGGACAACTGCACAGCACACAGAGCAGCTGCAGCTCACTTTGCTCTAATCTCTTCTCCGAGGATCACATTCAATCAAACAGCCCAAAGCTCGGTCCTCCAGCTGTGTCTGTATATCACAAACACATGAACCTGGGATAAAGTTTTAATCTCAGTGACAGCCATGCTCCTTTGGCTCTGGCTCACAGGAAAAACCCAGTAATGTATGAAAGTGTGGACTTGGTGCAGCCAAATATCCCAGAATGCATTTTGTCCAAAAGAAAAAAGCGGCAAAGGCGGAGGAGAGTGGCTAAAAGGTTCGAAACATGACTGTTTCTGTGACACAAAGTAAACCTTTAAGATATTTTAAGCGAGAATGTAGCTGTGTAACCTTCGGATATCTGGGAACATTTTGCCCGGGAACAAAAACAGATGTTAATACGTGGAGATCTTGAAGGCTGCTCCAACAATGATCAGATTATAGTTTAAACATTTGTTCAGTTCTCTTCCAAACACTAGCAGCTCTCTGTTGTAGGTTTTGAGTGTTTACTAAAATAAAAATAAAAGTGTTCTAACATCCCACCTGTTTGTTTTTATTCAGGCATACATGTGTACTATGTTTATTAAGAGAGATGAAGCTTGTGTTTCTGTCATGTAGTGATTGTGTTTAACTGTATGAAGCTTATTAGACATTATGAAACAGATAACACGTAAAAGTGAATTTTGCCAAAGTGCTTTAAAAAAGTATATTTTTTGTTTCTTAAAGAAATCTACTACATCATGTGGAATTGTTTTATGTCTCGTGTCATTCTGTATTGCAAATATTGTCGAACAATTGCACCGTGTTCACAGGAAGTCTGGACTCCGGTGTGAAATTACAAAGTACGGACCTGCGTACTTCAGTATTGACAAACAGCCCGTGGCTCTGTCCGAGTGTGTGGACTCTAACCTGTAGAAGATGTTGTTGATCTGGCGACGGATGTAGGCGCGGAGGCCAAGGAACTTGCCGTAGATCCGGTGCAGGATGGTCTTCAGGAAGTCTCTCTCTCGGGGATCCTCGCTGTCAAACAGCTCCAGCAGCTTCAACACAATTCAACGAGTCAGAGGTCCACAGGTCACACCTGCCACACCTGAACTCTGACACCAACACTAACAGCTGACGTCTTACCAACAGTACAAACTTTTGGTCGATGTATTTTTTGGCGATGTTTGGCTGGAAGTCCGGAGACTCCAGGAAGCGAAGGAAGAACTCATACACAAGCTGTGAACACACACACACACACACACACACACACACACACACACACACACACACACACACACACACGTGTTGGTCTTTGGACAAAAACAGGTCATGTTCTGACAGGTGCAGCTTTGGCAAAGACCAGGATGTTCAGCCTTACAGCAGGAATAAACATGATCACAGCTAATGTAAAAACTGATCATTTCACCACTCTTTTTTGGGGGGGGGGGGCTTTTGGGTGGATGGGGACACAGGAGGCTGTAGCTCCTTATCCATCTGTGAAGGTTCTCAGTCATCCAGGTCATCGTAGTCCAAGGAGCTTGGGGGGAAAAGCATCTTGACTTCTTTAAGTTTCATCTGAGAAACTTCTTCAGTTCTTTGGTCAAATGGTGGAGGGTCACAGGTTAAAGCCCTGTGGGAGTGTCCCCCCCAAGAGGGTCGCTGACCCCCTATGAATCCTGTGCCTAATCACACGAGCCAAGGTGTGAACAGGTGTGGGTCACAATCAGCCACATTTTCAGGTGAACCTTGGGCTGGGCTATATCATACTGTTCATGGTAATACCGGTGTAATTTTGGGCAACGATAGGAAAATCAAATATGGCGATAGAATATGGGTAAAACGCACATGCGCAGTGCCTTTGTTTACATACGCACATGGCAGTGACGCAGAATGAGAAGAGCGAGAGCGGATCGTTGAATGAAACGGATGAACCAGAACTGGTTTGTAAAAATGCTGCAACTTCAGTGGTGTGGAACTGGTTTAGCTTTCATCCGTCACATATATACAACAAAGCACTATTTTTGGTAGAGCATGCTAGCGGGCCGTCGTTATTACCGTGTTGTTTGGAAAATATGGCGCACTTAAAATCAATCCTGGTGGACTTGGTTCTATGGTAGGTCTTAAAGGGTTAAGTGAAAATACACTGATGGGTTTTTTGCACTAATAAAGTTGTGGAATTGTAAAGTATTTTGTCTAGTGTCAATTATATCGTCAGTTATATCCATCCATCCATCTTCATCCGCTTTATCTGAGACCGGGTCGCGGGGGCAGCAGCCTAAGCAAAGAGGCCCAGACATCCCTCTCCCCAGCCACCTCCTCCAGCTTATCCGGGGGAACACCAAGGCGTTCCCAGGCCAGCCGAGAGATATAATCTCTCCAGCGTGTCCTGGGTCTGCCCCGGGGCCTCCTCCCGGTGGGACATGCCTGGAACACCTCACCCAGGAGGCGCCCAGGGGGCATCCTTGTCAGATGCCCGAACCACCTCAGCTGACTCCTTTCGATGTGGAGCAGCAGCTGCTCTACTCTGAGCCCCTCCCGGATGGCCGAACTTCTCACCCTATCTCTAAGGGAGAGGCCAGCCACCCTTCGGAGGAAGCTCATTTCTGCCGCTTGTATCCGCGATCTCGTTCTTTCGGTCACTACCCACAGTGATGGCCATAGGTGAGGGTAGGGAAGTAGATCGACCGGTAAATTGAGAGCTTCACTTTTACACTCAGCTCCCTCTTCACCACGACGGACCGGTGCAGCGTCCGCATTACTGCAGCTGCAGCCCCAATCCGTCTGTCGATCTCCGGCTCCCTTCTCCCATCACTCGCGAACAAGACCCCGAGATACTTGAACTCCTCCACTTGGGGCAGGAACTCATCCCCAACCCGGAGTGGGCACTCCACCCTTTTCCGGCTGAGAACCATGGCCTCAGATTTGGAGGTGCTGATCCTCATTCCCGCTGCTTCACACTCGGCTGCGAACCGTTCCAGTGCGAGCTGGAGGCCCTCACCCGATGAAGCCAACAGAACCACATCATCCGCAAAAATCAGAGATGAGATTCTGAGGCCACCAAAGCGAAAGCCCTCCGCCACTTGGCTGCGCCTAGAAATCCTGTCCATAAAAATTATGAACAGAACCTGAGACAAAGGGCAGCCCTGGCGGAGCCCATCACCCACCGGGAACGAGTCCGACTTATTGCCGGCAATGCGAACAAAGCTCTTGCAACGGTTGTATAGGGATCGAATGGCCCGTAGCAATGGGCCAGACACCCCATACTCCCGCAACACCTCCCACAGGAAACCCAGAGGGACACGGTCGAATGCCTTCTCCAAATCCACAAAACACATGTAGACTGGTTGGGCAAACTCCCATGCACCCTCAAGTATCCTGGAGAGGATAAAGAGCTGGTCCAGTGTTCCGCGACCAGGACGAAAACCGCATTGTTCCTCCTGTATCCGAGGTTCGACTAGCGGACGAACTCTCCTTTCCAGCACCCTGGCATAGACTTTCCCACGGAGGCTGAGGAGTGTGATCCTCCTGTAGTTGGAACACACCCTCCGGTCCCCCTTCTTAAAGATGGGGACCACCACCCCGGTCTGCCAGTCCACATGTACTGCCCCTGATCTCCACGCAACATTGCAGAGGCGTGTCAACCAGGAAAGCCCTACAACGTCCAGAGCCTTCAGGAACTCGGGGCGGACCTCATCAACACCAGGGGCTCTGCCACCAAGGAGTTGTTTAACTGCCTCAGTGACCTCGCCCCCGGAAATTGGCGGGTCATTCCCCTCATCCCCAGACTCTGCTTCCTCCTCGGAAGACGTGTCAGTGGGATTAAGGAGGTCCTCGAAGTATTCCTTCCACCGCCTGACAATTTTCTCAGTTGACGTCGGCAGCGCTCCGCCAGCACTATACACAGTGCAAGTAGAGAGCACCGCTTTCCCCTCCTGAGACGCCTGACGGTTTGCCAGAATCTCTTTGAGGCAGTCCGAAAGTCTTTTTCCATGGCCTCTCCGAACCGAGAGGCCACACCCGAGTTTTTGCTTCAGCCACTGCCTGAGCCGCATTCCGCTTGGCCTGTCGATACCTGTCGGCTGCCTCCGGAGTCCCACAGGCTAACCAAGCCCGATAGGACTCCTTCTTCAGCCTGGTGGCTCCCTACACCTCTGGTGTCCACCATTTGGTTCGGGGATTACCACCACAGCAGGCACCAACCACCTTGCGGCCGCAGTTCAATGCAGCAGCTTCGGCAATGGAGACGCTGAACATGGTCCATTCGGACTCAATGTCCCCAGTCTCCCTCGGAATGCTGTTGAAGCTCTGCCGGAGGTGTGCGTTGAAGATCTCGCGGACCGGGGCCTCTGCTAGACGTTCCCAGCACACCCTCACTACGCGTTTAGGTGCACCAGGTCTGTCCAGCATCCTCCCCCGCCACCTGATCCAACTCACCACCAGGTGGTGATCAGTTGACAGCTCAGCCCCTCTCTTTACCCGAGTGTCCAGAACATATGGTCGTAGGTCTGGTGATACGATTACAAAAATCGATCATCGACCTACGGCCTAGAGCGTCCTGGTGCCACGTGCACTTATGGACACTCTTATGTTCGAACAGGGTGTTCGTTATGGCCAAACTGTGATTAGCACAGAAGTCCAATAACAAAGCACCGCTCGGGTTCAGATCAGGGAGGCCGTTCCTCTCAATCACGCCCCTCCAGGTCTCGCTGTCGTTACCCATGTGAGCATTGAAGTCTCCCAGCAGGACAACAGAGTCTCCAGGTGGAGCACCTTCCAGCACCCCCCCAGGGACTCTAAGAAGGCTGGGTACTCCGAACTGCCACTCGGCTCATAAGCACAGATGAAAGTCAGGACCCGTTCCCCGACCCTAAGGTGCAGGGAACAAACCCTCTCGTCCACCGGGAAAAACCCCAACGTACCGGCAGCAAGCCGAGGGGATATTAGAATACCCACTCCAGCCCGCCGCCTCTCACCAGGGGCAACTCCAGACTGAGACAGAGTCCAGCCCCTCTCCAGGAGACTGGTTCCAGAGCCCAAGCCATGCGTAGAGGTGAGCCCGACTATATCTAGCCGGTACCTCTCAACCTCACGCACTAACTCAGGCTCCTTCCCCACCAGAGAGGTGACATTCCATGTCCCTATTGCCAGTCTTGGCAGCCGGGGGTCACACAATGCACCCGACCCCTATGGCGCCTCCTGCGGGTGGTGGGCCTGCGGGAGGATTGGCCCATGTCTCCTCTTCGGGCTGTGCCCGGCCGGGCCCCATGGACTAAGGCCCGGCCACCAGACGCTCGCCCTCGGGCACCCTCCCCGGGCCTGGCTCCAGGGCAGGGCCCCGGTAACCCTATCCCGGGCAGGGTAAACTGTTCCCTCGATATTCTTTTCATAAGGGTCTTCTGAATCGCTCTTTGTCTGGTCCCTCACCCAGGACCAATTTGCCATGGGAGACCCTACCAGGGCGCAAAAGCCCCCAGAAAACATAGCCCCTGAATCCCTGGGACACACAAACCCCTCCACCACGTTAAGGTAGCGATTCAAGGAGGAGCGTCAGTTATATCGTTACGCAAATTTTCAAATGTATATTGTGATAAATATTTTTGGTCATATCACCCTGCTCTAGGTGAACCCACTGTGAAACCTGGCCCCACCCTATCATGTGATTTCCTGAGGTCAGATGGCCCAGGATGTGAGTGGGCATTAAGTTATCTGGGAAGGATCTCAAAACTGGATTATAGATGGCAGAAAGTTGGTGTCGTAAGCCCCGCCCTCTTTTCAAAGATGGACATTCACAGTGAACATAGATGCTTCTTTCACTCCTCTTTCAAACCATCTATCTTCTCTGTCCTACATGTGGACATTGGCGTCCTCAGAGTGACCGTCTTTATGAACTGTCTGGTGTCTCCAGTGTAGAGGTCCTCTCTGCACAGCTATGTTGTTGAGTGTGTGTCTGGGTCTGAGCTGGAACACTGTGCAGTGTCACTGACTGTGTTTATGGTCTGCTCACTGCTTCCTGCGTGGATTAGCTTAAGAAATCAGAGCAGCGTCCAGAGAGGAAGTAATGTTTACCAAGCTCATGTGTCTATGGTTCCCTCTCCTTCTCTTCTTCTGTGGTTCCATGTGATGCCTGGCTCTCGTTTTCTGAGGTTTCTAAGTGTCTGCTGATGGTTCTAGTTTTTAGCATTAGCTCACAAATGCCACAAACACTGCATCTTTTAACAGACAGGAAGTACCTGCAGGTGAGGCCACGCCGCCTCCAACGTGGGCTCGTCCTCCTCAGGGTCAAACTCTGCTCCAGTCGGGTTGGAGGACGGAGGAAGAGTCCGGAACACGTTGACTGAAAACTGAACAAAAAAAGAAAAGAAAATTATTTTTTTTAATTACAGAGTAACAAACCAGAAGTAGTTCTTCTGTGGTGGAGACCATTCTCTCACCATGATGACGGCCTCGGGGTAGATGCACTCAGTCACCACTTCACTGTTGTGCGTGATGTACTCCACCATCTCATTAAGCCCCGCCCTTTTCACCTCCTTATACTTGAGGTCGCTGAGGGGGTCGCTGATGAAGTCGAAGAGCACGCAGCACTGACGCAGCTTCTGCACGAATAGATCCTCTCGCTCTATCGGTGGTGCGTCTGAGAGGGGAGGAGTCAAAAACAACCACACAACACACAGTGGTGGTGACATCATCAGTGATCTCACCAAATGTGATGAAGGTCCAGCCAACCAGAACCACCGACTGATGAAGCACATGCGCTACCATTGACATGCTTTACAGCCAATCACCTGGTTCTATTTACAGCCAGAGAATTCTACTGCTGCAGTCAGCTGATTCTACTGTCAGCTGATTCTACTGTCAGCTGATTCCACCGCTGTTGATTCTACTGTCAGCCGATTCTACTGCTGCAGTCAGCTGATTCTACTGTCGGCTGATTCTACTGTCGGCTGATTCTACTGTAAATGGTTCCACTGCTGCAGTCAGCAGATTCCACTGCTGCAGTCAGCTGAGACCCCTCCTGCAGCAGGTTTGAGTGACACTACCAGGTTTAGTTCTGGTTCAAGATGAGTTTAACTTGGGTTTGCATTATGTTTAAGCTGGAACTGTGTTACCTTTGAGGGCGGGCAGCTTCTGTAACTCTCTATTTTTGGTCAGGCTGAAGCGGGACGAGCTCTGGCGGCGCTCTTTCTTCACCAGCTGAGGACCTCCGGAGTATTTGATCTTGTTGAGTTGGGTGGGAGGCGGCGTGCTGTTACTGGGACGCTTACTGCCGCTCTGCTGCTGGGACTGATAACACACGCACAGGTTATAAAACAGGTTTCAGAGGAAACAGCGAGCCGATATTTAATTATCCGTTTGTGTCGCTGATGTTAATGAACAAACACCAGCCATTCAATATCTGACTTGAATCTATGGCACTTCCCGTTCTGGACCTCTGTGCTGTATTGATCAACTATCAATACCAGTTATTTTCAGGTTAGCTGCAGTGGAGTAAGAACCTGCAGCAGCCGCTCACTAAATCAGAGTGATGAAAAGGTGCACACAGGTGAGAGTCACAGAGGCTTCATGGAGACAGAATCAGAAGAGTTGTGTTGCTCTGAACAGACTGGTTCTTAAACACTCCCTGAGTGTGCGGTTTCTATATAACACTCACAATGCAGCTCCGAGTTCAGCATCCTGCTCAAGGCCACTGTGGCACAGACTGGTGCAGCCAGGGATCAAACCACCAACGTTCTGATTATCAGATGACCTGCTGTACCTGCTCCCCTGAATGAGCCTCTGAGGGCCGTTTGATACCACGTGTCTACATCATGGTACTGATGGGTGGCGTGTGGTGGCGAGGAATGTCTCAGAATCAGAAGACTTTACTTATCCCCAAGGGGCAATTAACCAACAACAGTGCAGCATAACGTTGAAGATAAGGACAATAAGAACAGGCAATAAGAGTGAAATAATAAATACATAGAATATACAGTATATACAGTTTTACAATTACACAGTTTTAAAATTAAAGTGACTAAAAGTGAATGAAGTGTCGGTAGAATAAGAAGAGTGTAGTTTCTGTTGTGGGAAATGTTCTTATCTGCTGGAGTTAAAAAGCAGAGTGGCTGTGGGGACAAAGGTGGCGCTCCTCCTCCTCTCAGTCCTGCAGGAAATGCAGCGGAGGCGTCGCCCAGAGGGGAGCCATTGAAATGCGGGGTGAAGAATGTGAGAGGGGTCGTTGATGATTTTGGCTGCCTGTCTAAGGACCTGTTGGCTGAAAACCTGCCAGAGTTCCAATGACAGGCCAATGACTGTAGAGCACACTGATGCAGTGTGCTGCAGTCTGTTCCTGTATGAAGGCTGAGGGAGGGGAACCAGCAGCTGATGGAGGTCATGATGCTTTCCAGGAAGGCATAGTAAAAAGTCATCATGATGGGGGTGCTGACTCCAAAGCAGTTGAGTTATAAGGAGGTGTAGCCGTTGGTGGCACCTCCTGAGAATCTCCTCTGTGTTGGCAGAGAATTTCAGGAGGTTGTCAAAGATGGTTCCCAGGTATTTGTACTCCTCAACTACCGCCACTGGTTTCCTGTGGATGGTGGTGGTGACTGAAGCAGCCAGATCCCTCTGCCTACTGGAGAAGGTCACCACCATCTCTTTGGTTTTGCTCACCTTCAGTTCAAGTTTGGAGCTGTCACACCACTCTACAAACTCCTGCAGAGCGGGCCCGTGGTGCTGTGAGGGCCTGACAGCAGTGACAGGAGAACTGTGTCGTCAGCATATTTAACCAGTTGCTCTTACGATGTGCTGTTTTATGATCTTCTCCATGGCCTTCATCACCAGGGAGGTGAGGGCCACAGGATGAAGATCATTCAGAGACTTTGTGTTGTTTCTTTTGGGGATGAGGATGACTGGAGTGTTTCCACAGCTGGGGGACGGTGTGACTGTCGACTGAGGGTTGAAATAGAGTCCAGAACACAGTTCCTAGTTGCCCTGCACAGTGCCTCACAACTCGACTGCTGATGTTGTCAGGGCCGCTTGAGCTCCTCTCCCTCGTCCTCCTGAGGGCTCTCACCACGTCCTCAGTCCTGAAGGTGAGTGCAGAGCTGCCAGGTTTGACTGAGGATCTGGACTCCTCAAGCTGGGTGATGTTGTCCGTCTCAAACCTGGTGTAGAAAGCGTTGAGGTCGTCAGGGAGGGAGGAGGGGTTGCTGCCCTCCACCTGGATGGTTCTGGGGGTGGTGACCGCAGCGTTCACAGAGGCCATGGTTTTGAGGCCCTGCCAGGCTGAGCGGAGGTCCCCTGTGGTGAATTTGGTTTCAACTGTGTTTTTATACTCCAGTTACAGTTTTTATGGCCTCTTGACCTCCCCGTCGACCTCCGGGGCGATCGTGGCTCAAGAGTTAGGAGTTCGCCTTGTAATCGGAAGGTTGCCGGTCTGAGCCCCGGCTCGGACAGTCGTTGTCGTTGTGTCCTTGGGCAAGACACTTCACCCGTAGCCTACTGGTGGTGGTCAGAGGGCTCGGTGGCGCCAGTGTCCGGCCGCCTCGCCTCTGTCAGTGCGCCCCAGGGTGGCTGTGGCTACAATGTAGCTGCCATCACCAGTGTGTGAATGTGTGTGTGAATGACTGGATATGTAAACCGCTTTGGGGTCCTTAGGGACTAGTAAAAGCGCTATATAAATACAGGCCATTTACCATTTTTAATCCAGAGCAGAGCCGGTGAAGAAAATCCTCTTTTTTTTATGAAAGGATTTCCTTGAGCTCGTTGGTGATGCAGGGTTTGTTGTTGGGGTAGATGGAGACTGTTTTTGAGGACACAGAAGGAGATGTATGATGTCACCGTGTTGACTTGATTGTCGATGTCATCAGAGGGAGACAGAAGGCTGCCCCAGTCAGTGGCTTCGAAACATCCTTGTAGGGTGAGGATACTTTCCTCTGTCCGCTGCTTGATGTTTTGGTGACCTTTCTAATCCTCTTGATGACTGGGGTGTGAGCAGGGGCCAGCAGGATGGTGTGGTGGTCTGCTGAGCCGAGAGGGCGGAGGAGTGGAGCTTTAAATGAATCTGGTACAGAGCCGTAGCATTTATCCAGAGTCTTCCCCTGACGTGTGCTGCATGAAACATACTGTTGGTATCCTTTAAGCGACTTGTCAGGGGAGCAGTGGTTGAAATCACCCAGGATGAACTTGGGAGAGTCCGTTGATAACTGCTCCAGTTTGTACAGAGTGTTGGTGAAGTACTCTGTGGCTTTGGCTGCATCAGCTTAGGGGTGGATGTAAACCAGGATGATGAAAAGCTGTGGGAATTCTCTGGGGAGGTGGTAGGGGCGCAGGGAAACAGCCAGAGCTCGATGTCTGTCGTGCACAGCTTCTCCCTCAGTGACTGTAGAGCACCAGCTGTTGTTTACATACAGACGCACGCCGCCACAATGTTGCTTCGCGGTCTCTGTCCAGACGAAGAGGTGGTGAAAAGCCATCAATGTGCAGCGCGCTGTTGTCGTCGCTGTTGTTTAACCACGATTCTGTGAATGCCGGAACGGAGGCAGTTCTGTACCCATGCAGGTGATTGACGCAGGCTTGCAGCTCGTCCAGCTTGGAGCGGCGAGACCGCACATTAGCGAGGATAATGGACGGGAGCGCTCGTTGTTTGTGTGTCTCCCTCTTTAGTCTGGCTCTCACCCCACTCTTCTTTTATCCCCTCCTGGTTACCTTGTTATTGTGAGTTTTTCGATTTCCGTGTCCACGGAGCATTTCCTCGGGGAAGTAGTCCGTGGAAGCGGGCCTTGGGGTCATGTCGAAGTGTTGGAAACAAAAATTAGGAAAAGGATACAAATATACCAAGTAGACAGCAAAAAACAACAACGAAAAGAGCATTCAAGTTAGAAAAAGAACCCAAAACTGCTCAGCCTCTGATGACGTTTTGTGTCAACAAGGACTCACATTAAAAACTGTTTCCTTCACGAGGCAACAAAACCTCTTTGTGATGGTACAGTGAAGACCCTGATAGCAGGAAGATGTTGTAGTAGCCACGCCCAAAGCCACAGCCTGGGTTTTGCATAACCAATGGCTTATTGAGACAGTGTTTCCACCCATCACAGTTAGGGATGTACACGGAGACGGAAAGTTGGTTCTTTACGGCATGGAAATTGCCGGAAGTTGATGCTGTTGTGTTAATAACAGAGAAAACCCAACGATTATGTGACCCTCTGTAAGCGAGCGCTTTGGTGCCAGTGGAAAGAAAAAACTTTTAACAGGAAGAAACCTCCAGGCTCAGGGAGGGGCGGGGCCATCTGAGAAACCGGTTAGGGTGAGGGGAGGAAGACAAGATAAAGACATGATGTGGAAGAGAGACAGAGATTAATAATGACTAATGATTCAGTGCACATCATTTTCAAACCCTCCGTGGTCTTCACTACTCAGGTTAACCATGATTTATGAGTCACTCGGATAACTTAAAAATGTTGTTGTTTGGCTTTTTTCAGTGTTTGATTTGTTCCTGAGTAAATCGGTTTGGCTGAGATTAAAGTTATAGTTTTCACACAGCTGAAAAAACGTCAAACAGAAAACTGATTAAACAGAAGTGTGAGACAGCCGAGAGTTTACGCCAGCAAGGAGCAGACGGACGAGTTTATTAAACTCCACCGAGACAGCCGGGACGTTAATCTGAAGTCACATTTCACAGCCTCGCACTTCCGGCCTTCGGAGGACCCGGCCCACCAGGCACGTGCAGAGGGGGGGCTAGAGGGGCTTGAGCACCCGCCCCTTTAAACCTCTGCACGGCCCTGTGGCCCACGTAGACCGAGAAGGCCAGGTCCTCAGGAGGATGCGGCCCCTGAATTTGGACACAGCTGCAGTGTCTGTCTCCTGAATCCAAACTGGCAGCTGCTTCCACAGAATAGGGGCCTGAAAACTGAAGGCAGGCTTTGACTTCACACAACCTGATGAAGCTGCTGTATTTTAACCCTCTGTCTGTTTCTGGGGTGGCTGTAGCTCAGGTGGCAGAGCAAGTCAGCCACTAATCAGAAGGTCGGTGGTTCGATCCCAGGCTGCCTCCTGGCTGCATGCCAAATATCCTTGGGCAAGATACCAACCCCATGTTTGCCTACTGGTGGTGGTCAGAGGGCCCGGTGGCGCCAGTGTCCGGCAGCCTCGCCTCTGTCAGTGCGCCCCAGGGCAGCTGTGGCTACAATGTAGCTGCCATCGCCAGTGTGTGAATGTGTGTGTGAATGGGTGAATGACTGAATGTAGTGTGAAGCGCTTTGGGGTCCTTAGGGACTAGAAAAGCGCTATACAAATGCAGGCCATTTACCATTTCTAGCAGGGATACCTGCAGCCGGCAGGGGGAGTACTTGAGTATATTTACTTTCACCTTTATTACTCTGCATATAATCACTACAGGCAGAGCTTCAGCTCGACTTTTTAAAGTGGAACCTTTCATATCAGCTCCTCGCTGCCATGTGACCAAATCGGCACTCACCTCATCCGAGTTCTCCGGGGTCACATCCTTCCCGCCGCCGCCGCTGTTGCTGCTGCTGTTCTTCGTGCTGCTTTTGGCAGATTTGGTCGTTTCCTGTTCCCACACAGAGAAAAACATAAATCAGCTGATCTTGTTTTGATTTTTGTGAGAACAAACTCACACCAGAGCCGAGGAAAATCAGCTGAGCTGAAACATGAAACGTTTACTGAGCACCGAGGAAGAGGAGGAAGCGTCACAGCCCAACATTTTTGTTTCTATTCTGCATCAGTGTCAGCCCGGCGGGGGTTATGGCGTGATGATGTAACCCGCTCTCTGGCAGGTAGCTCCATGCCCTCCTGGGTTTTAAATGCACCTTAGAACACACATGCATCAACACTACAATGAGCAGGCGGAGGGAGGTTTGGAGTCTTCTCTCACCCCCATTCTCTGCGACCTGCTGGAGCGGGGGGGGGGCTAGGAGGAGGAGTTGGCCGAGAGAGCAGAGGGAGCTTTGAGCGGCTCACACAGACCTTATTGTGAAAGTCTATCTGGAATGATTTTGTGAAGTTGGAAAACTAAAGTAAAAATATGGAGGAGCTGTTGTGATTTCACTGTCAGTGCGCTAAAGTTCCCACCTCCCTGATGATAAACCTTGCCTGTGATACATGCGCTTCGTACAGTAATACGTAAAAAGACTGAAAGTCATAAAAACAAATCAAACACGGCACAGTGAGCCGAGTAACTCGCCCTGGAACCTGAAGTAGGATCAAAAGGTCAAAATAAGCACTCCGAAAGCGTGAAGCCTGTGCTGCTGCTCTGGTTCACTCGGAGGAGAAGCGCTGGTTGGCGTTTATCGAGTCTTAGCGTACACGTCGGAAACTCTGATTGGCCAGCATTTCTTTAGGATGGGTCACGTGACTGCTGCCTGGAAGAAAGCATTTATTATTTTTAACATCCCGGCTGAGCGTGACACACACAGAGCGTCCAATAAAGAGGACGTGGCTGTGATTGGTTGGGACTCGAGCAGAAGTCCCTCCCACATGCGCCTTCCGACTGGGGTCTGGGGTCTCCTCCTTTTCTCACCACAGAGAAAACTGCACCCACCCTGTCATCCACTCATCTCCCAGACTACACAAGACAACAGATGCCCAGGCTGAGTTCTCCCTCCACCTCTCCTGTATCTCCCCCTCCTGCAGAGTGAGTTCCTGAAGAAAGGAGACGGGTTGGGTGGACTGCCCCGGGCTCTGTGGGGCCGGGTGGTGCTGCTGAACTGGGCCCCGGTCCGGATGGGCCTGGGCCCCCTTTCCCTGGCGGGTCGCGGAGTATGGGGGTGCCTACTGGGGTCAGTGGGGGAGCTTCCTTCCTTCCCTCCCCATCTCCAGCTGCCTCCCTCTTCCCGCTCCACCACAATCACCCACAAATGCAGGGCCTTGGAGTAGGGGTGCGTCACCAGGGTGCAGGGGAGGCATCCCCCCCCCCTCTGTCCCCTTCTGGCTGCCTCTGCCTCAATGTTATCCCACAACTTAGACATTCACATTACTCACACTCTCATTACACATACATATAGGATCTTGGGGGTGGGCATGCTACACGGCATCCAAATTACCATCAGGGTGTACACCCCACCCCTGGCGTCGTTGCCCACCTCTCAATTTTAAATACACGTAGACATTGAGGGCTAGCAGGAGGGACCATGTGCTTACCTGCTGCAGGTGTGCTCCCACAGGTGAACCCTCTCACCTGCAGAGCAATCCTTCATTCTCATTGCACATATTTAACACGCGATCTCAGCCGTGTTTGTCACAACAGCCATGTGCGCGTCACCACAGCGTGAGGACGTCTGCAGGCATGTCACCCGAAGACAGGAAATCAGCACCGAGCCAAATCCTTTCAGCTTAAAAGTAGCTGATCTCTGCCTAAGTTTGATTTATTATCATCATCATCTTTTTAAATGATTTTCCATTTTTTAGTCTTCTAATATTTACTTTTTAGAAAGTCTTTATTTTTCATTAGGTTTTGTGCATCTTAGAGTTTTTATTTGGTTTTATATATTTACATGATTCTGATTTTAAAGCTGTATATTTATGTTTTGGATGTCAAATTCTGATTTTCTATGTTTCCAATTGTTTTATGATGTTTTTTTCCCCTCTAAATATATTTATATTTTTATACGTATATATGTACACTTTTCTGTTTTCATCTTTCTTTCTTTTTAATTTAAATGATAATTTACGTTTTAAGTTTTTTGTATGATTTATAGAGCGAGTCGTTTACATTACATAGATGTGACTTCGAACCTCCTTTTTTAAAAATTATTTTCAGTTTAAATAAAGAATAAAAATTCGGACATCGGAAGCAGCCGATTAATCAGTGAGTCACAGAGAGAAGATCATCAATAATCAATAACTGTGGCCGTTACTTATCAGCAGTTTTTGGTTTTCTTGCTGCTCCATTCAAGTTTACAGACTAAACAAATAATCGATAACAATCCGCTGAACCGAACACAAGTGCTGGCTTATAAACATCAAATCAAATCAAATCACTTTTATTGTCACATCACATGTGCAGGTACATTGGTACAGCACATGCGAGTGAAATTCTTGTGTGCGAGCTTCACAAGCAACAGAGTTGTGCAAAATACAATAATGTAAACAGGAAAAATATACAAATGGCTAAATCTGAAACTAATAAATATATGTACAATATATAATAGTATATGCAACAAAAAAACATTACGATCAATGACTGATCAGCCCTGAGCGCTGCATCATTAAACAAATCGCTTTAATCCGGTATTTATATGGGTGTGTGAGGTGGACTCAGACTGCGCTGTGAGCCAAGGAATCGCAGCATCCAGCGGGACATCTACCGGTCATCGTGTGGTCTCAGTTAACGGCTAACCGCTGTTAGCGCCTCAGACGCTCTTCTTCAGCCGAGCCCTGCATCAATAATTCAGGCACAGCCAGCGACTCTTCCCGGAGCTCCGGCAACAGAACACGGCTAATCACGGCGGTCAGCTCCACGCTAATATCCCTGCTAAGTGTCCGCTCAAACACTCAGCAGGTGTGCGGTTAAACGAAGCGTGTCCGCGGCGGGCGCCGAGCACAGACTCGCGGCTAGCCGTTAGCTTAGCGGTCCTCTCCTAGCTGGGCCCCAGCTAACAGCTAGCAGGTGAGCTAGCCATTAGCTCGGTGAAATAAAACGGCTGAAGTCTCCAGCAGCAGAAAAAAAAACACCCGCCACACCGGATCTCAGTGGAAAAATGCCCCGGGCACGCCAGTGACGCGGATATTACCTTTTCCTTCTTGGTTTTGTTAGGCATCTTGACCGCGTTGCGGGGCTTTTCCACGGAGATTCCCTGATGTTCCTCCCCGGGACTCAGACGCTGTCACTCGGTCTGTCTCAGCTCCCTGCGCCCTTTCCCGAGCCGCCCAATCCGATTGGCTGCCAGCGTGGACGTCTGCCTAGTGATATATGGAGTGATTTTTTTTGATTGGCTGAGTTTGAGTATAACAGTGGGGGTGAGGCTGCAGGGAGGTGAGGAAGAACTGGATTCTTCCCCAGCAACAAAACACCTTCAACCTGATGATACCGAGCTCCGAGGACCGGAGAGAGCCAGAGAATCGCCAAAACCACCCGAGTCCCCCGTCTGTCCCCGGAGCAGCGGCAGCAACATATTATAATCACACAGACAGGAGCCCGAAGCTCAAAGTTCCAGCTGCACCCACTCACAGAATCAGAACCCATCTCAGCACCTGAAATCATACTTCTGATTCTTCAACATGAATTTGTTGCAGCAACGTGCCTAACCGGGGGAAGACCTCAGGGGAGACCTCAAACCCCTTCATCTGGTCTGGGAGCGCCTCAGATTCCACAGGAGGGCCCGGAGGTGTCGCTGAGGAGGAGAACATCTGGAGTCCCTGCTCAACCTGCTGCCACCAACATCAGCGGAGGATAAAGGATGATGAGTGATGGGTGGATGATGGGTCGATGGATGGAGGCAGCAACATGTTTGAATTAAGCAGCTCCAGATGTTTTCAGCTGTGCGCTGCAGGCAGTTTTACTTGTAATATTCCTTCTTTTTTATATATAAACTTATTTCATTTATTCATTTTGATGAATTCACTGTTTTTTCATTTTTCGTTTACCAAGTTTGGGTGTTCTTTTTTTTTTATTTTACATTTTGAATCTTTTTATTTTTTTCATCTCCATATTTTTCAAGTATTAACATTTAGAAAACAAGCTCTTCTTAAACACAGAACCTTAGAAAGTAAATTTCATCATACAAAGAAAACTTGGTTTATGGATTCAAATTACCGATCAAAGGAATTTTATTCACGCGTTCATACTGCTGTTCATCTTTCCCACAGATGTGAATTCATATTTTCATCTGAATGAGCTTCTGTGAACCTGCACATCTGCTTCAGCAGCCAATCAGCTCACCTATGAGGACAGATGTTCCCCCAGATGTTTTCAGTTAGCATCAGACTGACAGAGCTCCCAGACGAATTTCAACTTATTTTTAATTTATGTTGTTTACAGACAGGAAACAAAAACAAACAAAAGCACTGGTCCTTCACTTCAACCAAACTTTATTTATCCAGCACAGAACAAACAGCTGACAGACCATCGGCCAATCAGCCGATTGCAGGCTTGATCATCAAAACAACATCAAAGAATTCAATGAAATAAAAAGCAGTAAAAAAAAAAATACAAAACTGAATTTTTATATTCAGGCAAACAATGCAAAGAATAAATAAATCATTAAAAATAATCAACCAGAAATTGACTTGAAAGGGAAAAAATCAAATGCATTAAAGCTCCTTTTTGAGCTTAGAAACGGGCAAATCGAATGACCACAAAACGTTAAAATGGTAAGCTAACATTTGGAGAGAAAAAAGTGGAATATTCACACTTTAAAATGTTTTAATTGGCAATAAAAATCATTCAAATATGTTTAAAATTACTACAAACAGAAAGTAAAATGTAGTTGTGACTCTTTAAAAACACAGCAATTTACTGACTTTGACTATAATTGACTTCATGTTTTTCCGGCATGCACGCGCACTTCCGTATAGGTTCCCATCCTCTTACCTTACTCCAAGCAGAAAGAACCAGGATCCAGGACACACCTGAAAACCATCAGATGTGACACATACCTGTTACACCAATCAGAAATAAGATGTGCAGCCTGATCATGAGACATGTGGAGTTGCAGATTAAACAGAGTCTGTGTGGGAAGAAAGTTTTTAGACTTTTACTGAAGTAAAACTTATAACAGCACAGACGTGAAACAAACATGCTCCACATTACAAACATATACATGTTACTAATGCATCATAATTATTGATGTGTACATTTCTTACATCCAGCAGCTGTGCATAACTTATACTTGGTGATTATCTGTACTCCAAATAGTTTAGAGTATAAACCACAATATCTGCATCAGAAATACAGTAGAAACAGGAAGCAGCATCACGCAGAAATTACAGGTATGTTAAATTTGAGGGAAGTACTTCAGTAAATGTACTTGGTTATTTTCCTGCTGGTCTCATCTGAGGGGCTGTAACCTGGCCACCTGCGCCATGAAAACATTTTTATTGGACATGTGCAGCAAATTTCTGAGCTTTAAAGCAACACAGGCTCATCAGGTCCACTCTGATGTGCTTTGATCCGATCTTCACTCACTCATTCACCTGTGCTCACCTTGAACATGTGACTGGAGGACCCACAGGTATAAGATAAGCTTTATTAGTCGCACACGTGGGAAATTAGTTTTGTTACAGCAGAAAGAGGACAGTGCAAAGTTACAGAGCAAAACAAAGAAGGGGGGGGGGGGGGGGGGGGGGTTCCACACTGACCATAACTGAGACCGTCACAGGGTTTTCACTCATCATAGATGACCAGTGTAAAATGTATTCCACTACAGATTACATGGCCCAACAAGTAATTGGTAACTAGGGCTGCCACGATTAGTCAACTAGTTCATGCCACTGCATGTGGCGAATAAAATTTGAACTTGAACTAGCTATGATTACGTCGACTATCAAAATCGTCGACGACGAATTTAATAGTCGACGCGTCGTTTGAAGCTTTGTAAGATCCCAAAAGATGCAGGAATAGAGATTGACAGACCACGTGACTTTCGCGCATTGCATTGTGGGTACAAGTGGCAACTAAATCATAACACTGCATCAAACACTAGTATTTCCAGCACCGGTAACCATTAATTCTGTGGTTTTAATCCCGGAGTAAGGATGTTAGTGTGCTGCACAACTTTCATCACGCACATATTTATTATTATATGGTCCTAAGCGTGAGTGCATACACTCACAACATGAGGCCCAGTTTACTTTGGTGATTTGGACGATTCCATCTCACAGCTGTTGTTACAGGCCAACGCATCTATTTGTCGTTTCAGGTTGTAGTGTTACACAACATTTTCAGATCTAATAGGAAAAAAAAGTGTTTTGTAATTCATTCAATTATTGTCTTTATTTTTAACTGGCATTATTGTTTCATTCTGTTATAGAATCTTACAAGAAAGAGGCAACATTGTATTTCATCGTGCTTTATTAGCTGCTTCGGTGAAAAACAAATCAATAATGAAAAACCTCCAACATACTGGAAAACAGTTATTCATCACTTGCTTGCTTCAATACAACACTTGGGCACATATATGCAGACGTTTCGTGGCTGTTTGGATCTCGCTCTCTCTCTTAACCGATCAAATCTGGCTGTGGTAGCAGCTTTAAACCCAGGCTGATAGAGGGGCCCAGTCTGGATTGCATTCCTGCATTTTGTAGGCTGGTTTTCCTACAATACACATCAAAAAATTGGCAAACATTAGCCCGCAAAGCCACCACGAACAAAGCAGCATAGCAACGAATTCAATTCAAATCAATATGAGACTTATTTGTAACCTACATCAACAGTTATGTTGTGATAAATTACGTATTAACTACAACAGCAGACTGACCTTTGTGGGAATGCTTGGAGCAGACTAACATGTGAGCTGGAGTGTTCTGGGACGTTATATTTGGTCTTGGAATGGCTGCAATCCAGACCATCCGTCACCTCTTTGTTACTTCGGAAACGTGGCTTAAACAATTTCTCTTCCACAACTGAATCCGATAACAACCGATCTCTTTACCCGTCGGCTTCCCGTAGCTGTCATGCGACCGGCTATTGCAGTTAATAATACAACAGCTTCTTGCCATGTGTTTCTTTTTATCGCGGTGTGACTGTTTTCATGTGAAAGCCTGCGTGCGCTAGTACCGCTTGCCACTCGTTCCCAGAATCCTTTGCGGTTTTACTCCGGAAATGGCGTCACATTTTAATCTCTGTGGCTGTATCCCTGTATCCTATCTGCAGCCCCCCCCCCCTTTTTTTTTTTGAATACGCTTTATTGACAAATCACAAAATACAAATATACAAATACAAAATAGCAAACACAATGTCAGGGGGTTCGTATACAAAAACAAAATAGACACAGTCTATTAAAGAATCAGATGATATTGAACAGGGAACATAAGTTTATGGTTTTGACAGCTTTTAGATTTTGAGAATGTTGTATGGTTTTAACATATTGTTTGGTTTCAGTTAAAAAGCACTGAAAGGATGGTTTTGCGTTAGAAAATTTCGACTTATGTATATGAAATTTAGCCAATAATATCAATAAATTAATCAAATAAAATTTGTTTGCCCTGTGCATGGGGTCGTTAAAGAAACCAAACAATATTTTCTCGTAACAAAGAGAGAACTCAGAAAGGATAAAGGAAACAACAAAAACACAAAATTCTTGCCAGAAAAGATTCGTGTATGAGCATGACCAAAATAAATGAGAAATATCTTCCTTCACACAATTACAACATGTACAGTTAACATCAATGTCCTTTTTATAACGTACAAGAAAAGATCTGGTTGGGTAAAAACGATGAATAACATTAAAAGATATTTCCTTTACTTTGTTATTTAATAGAAATTTCAACGGTAAGGTCCAAATCTTCTCCCATTCCAGGTCCTGGTATAAGTTATTCCAGTAGGCGACAGCCGTTGGGACACAAGTTCTGTCTTTTTGAAACAGAGTTCGTATTTCACGGTTGTTTTTCCTCCTTACAGAGGGGAACCACACCTGACCAACATAAGTAACAGCAGGATCCAGTGGTAAAGGGGTCAAATCATTAACAACAGGATTTCTAAACAACATTAAGACCCCAGCAGGGATAGCATCAAACTTTCCTTTGGTGGAACAGGAAGACCATATGTATTCAAAAATTCTGAGTAAGAGAGTAAACCTCCAGCTGGATTTATAAGTTGTGAAACACGATGAATCCCATTATCAAACCACTTACTTATAAACACAGACTTATGTTTGTATAAAATCTCTCTATTGTTCCAAATATAGTATCTATGTGGAGAAAAGTTGTGTTTATAAATCAATGACCAGGAAAGAAGCATTTGTTTATGAAAGTTGGATAGTTTTAAAGGGATTTTATCGATATTGTAATTACAAAGCAAAAGAAAGTTAAGACCACCAATTTTTGAGAAAATATAATTGGGAATAAAGTTCCAAATTGAGGTTGGGTTACTGAAAAATTGTTTAATCCAGTTTATTTTAAACACATTGTTTAATGAGGAGAAGTCAAGAAAGTTTACTCCACCATAGGGCTGCTCGATTATGGCAAAAATGATAATCACGATTATTTTCACTGAAATTGAGATCACGATTATTTGACGATATTTATTTAACCCTTTAAGTCCTACCATAGAACCAAGTCCACCAGAGCTTATATTTTTTTTTTTACATGCTGTAGTGCCATTTGTGGGAGCATTTCAAGTTGCTATACATCAATACAACTGTTATAGCCCATATTTTAATAATATGTATGCATTAAGTCCATAGTAATTACATAAATTGCAAAAATGTGCAATAAACTACAAAAAAAATTGAAAATCGCTTTTGTTTTGTTTACATATATTTCTACTTGGAGAAATTTAAGAGGTTTATCCCTCAAAACTTTAAATACAATAAAGTTGCAAAAAATAGTTTCCCACCTGTCGTGGTCTGGGTGGTTTTCCACAGCATCAGCTCCTCCCCACTGGGTGGAGTCTTTGTTGTTCCTCACCTGATGGCAATCATACCAGCAGTATTTATGACCGGCGCACTCAACTGGTCGTCGCCAGATTATCTGCCAACTTTAGTCAGTTCTCGGCCTCACGTCAATTCATTGGTGACTCATCATACGTATTAATCGTATCTCTGTTTTTCTCGTCAGCCTCGGAACCCCACCTACCAAGCTCTCCTGGATACCAGTTTGCTGCCGCCGGAAATCACTCTCCGTGTCGGAGCTGCCACTCTTTCCTGCCTGCCTCCCTGCATTGCATGCAGCACCCACCTGGACCTCTCCTGCCTCCCCTCTCCACGCAACCCTCACCTGCAAGTTTGTAAGACAGATCAGTGCACTATCCTAAGACTCACTCGCAACCTTCTGTGGGATTCCCCTGACTGCTCTCTCCTCTGTTTCAGTGCCCTGGCCCGCCACAGTTTCCCCTGCCCAGTACCTGCACTCCATATCCCTGCCATCTAGTTATCATCACAGTATTTTCTCTCGCCTCAGACATCTAGTTTATGTTCATTGATTCTAGTCTGCACTTTCTGTTAGCTTTTGAACATTGTAAAATAAAATCTCGTTTCGTTACACTTCACCCCTGGCCTCCGGTTTTGAATCTGCACTTGAGTTCATTCCATTTCCACGGGCCACTGCGCCTGACACCACCACAGGAAATTTATTTTAAGTGTCTTCATAGTTTTATTTTGGAGATACAGCAATTTTTATATACTGCAGGAAAAACAAAAAACAATCCTATGATGCAAATTTGCAAAGAAAACAGCATGTGCATCATTTCACTGTGGGAACAGCTGATCGGATCGGCAAAGCCTGTTTCTGGAATATTATGTTTTTGTTCCTGCAAGCGCTTTTTATGCAATTTTTGCAAAGCTATATGTGGAACGAAACCGTGACCGAGGACAAGCTGATGGCATCAGATGTAAGTACAACTCCTCTGGTTTCATATGCAAAACAAATTATTGCGCTAGCTTACACGGTTCAGGTTCTACAGGGATTTAAAAATAGTTACACAACACGGAGCGTGCTGCTCTGACCGGCTTTAAAGGGTTAACAATGACTTTAAAAAAATAATATAAAATAGTGTGCAACACCACTGAAGTTTTTTTTTTTAAACTCTCTTTTCAACCAGCGGCAGTCACTCTCCTCTCCAAATAACTCCTGCTTAGCTTTCCGAGCTTTCCGAGCTTCCCTCGGGTCCTCTTAATCAGCGGTCTCCAACCTTTTTTGCGCCACGGACGGTTTATGCCCGACAATATTTTCACGGACCGGCCTTTAAGGTGTCGCGGATAAATGAGGGAGGGGCTAATAATCGGCTCAGTCATTTTTAATGATCGTTGAAAGCCCAGATCGTAATCGTGATTAAAATTCGATTAATTGAGCAGCCCTACTCCACCATGTTGGTATGAGCTGGATAAAACTGATCTTTTAATATAATGAATTCTATTCTTCCATATGAAATTATAAAGATGTCTGTCAATATCTGCCAGGGTTTCTTTATTTACATCAAGAGATAAAGCAGCATGAGTTAGACGAGATAAACCCTCTGCTTTCGTGAGTAAAACTCTCCCTTTAATAGATAAATCCCGCTGCAGCCAAGCATTTAGCTTTTGTTGTGTTTTGTCCAAAATTGGAGTGAAATTAAGGGAGCACCTGGTGGATTGATTTTTATTAATGACTATACCAAGGTAAGTGACAGACTCTTTCACTGGGATGCCAGCAATAGATAGACTGGTACAATTTCTAAGGGCAAGCAGTTCACATTTGCCAATGTTTAGGTGGAGTCCTGAAGCTAAAGAAAAGGCATTAATTGTGTTAATAGCCATCTGCACCTGTGAAGCATTTTTTAAAAAGAGAGTGGTATCATCAGCAAGTTGACTAATGAATATTTCTTCATCCGCAATTGTTATACCTTTCAGAGGACTGCCTTTAATATAATCAGAGAGGAGTTGAGCACAGATGAGAAATAAGTATGGGGAGATGGGGCAGCCTTGCCTGATACCGCGGTTCAAGTTAAACCTAGGTGATGTACCTGCTTGTAGTTTGATGGAGCAATTTAAATTTTTGTACATTGTTTTAATTGCATTCTGAAAATAAGGACCAAAGCCAAATTTGTCCAAAGCCTGAAAAATGAAACCATGTTCAATCGTATCAAACACTTTGCAGAAATCTACAAATAAGATAAAGCTATCATCCCTACACAAATCTGCATAATCAATTAGGTCAAAAACAAGTCTAATGTTGTTGGATATGTGTCTGTTAGCCATAAAGCCAGACTGAGTTTCATCAATAATATCATTCAAAACAGTTTTCAGTCTTTTGGCAAAGATCTGAGCTAGGATCTTATAATCATTATTAAGGAGGCAAATTGGCCTCCAATTGTCAATATAAGTGGGATCTTTCTTTGGCTTTGGGATTAGGGTTAACAGACCTTGTGGTAAAGTGGGGGGAAGAGACTGATTTATAAGACTTTCAATGTATATATTAAGAAGAAATGGAGCCAGTTGATCTGCAAAAGTAATGTAAAATTCAGAGGTTAAGCCATCGGTTCCTGGGGATTTATTAAGTTTAAGACGTCGAATAGCAGGTAGCACTTCACTAATAGATATCGGCCTATCACAGAAACTCATCTGATCTTCTTTAACTGTTCGCACATCAGGGATTTGTTCCATAAAGTTCAGAGCAGCACTCTCATCAAACTCTGACTTGTATAAATTTTTATAAAGATTGGAGCAATAGGTGGAGACTTTTCGGGGTTCATCAGTTATAATACCGTCAATATTAAGTCTCCAAACAGAACCAAGTTTAGAACGAGATTTCTCTAATTTAAAAAAATAGTGGAGTTTGCATTATATTGGCTATAACATTATCCCTATTTAAGCAATCAGAGAGTGACGCGACGAATATGGCGTTATTTTTGTGGCACTACTCTGAGCGCACGTAAAAAAAAATTGAGCGCACATAAAAAAAAGTTTGCAGGTGCAAGTGTTGCATTTTGAGGAGAAATTTAAATTTAAAAGCTGAATTTGAGTGAACAAAATTCATTGCTGCGTGCAAAAACTGTATTTCAGTGTTTGCTATTATCCACACACACACACACACAATAGCACCCCCTCTCGCTCAGTTTTTGCATATTGACGAAATGCAATATCCCAGAATCCATTTCGTCCAAAACTCAAACGAGGCAGTGGCGGAGGAACACAGAGTGGCAGAGTTTGAAATATTACTCTTTCTGGGTCACAAAATAAACTTTTAAGAGATTTTCATGTGAGAATGTTTCTGTGTAAACTTCAAATATCTGCTTGATTCATCAAGACGTCAGATATTTGCAAAAGTACTCTAATGTTTTTGGAGATGCCTGTTACCCACCAGCTGACCGGTTGGGAACTCGGGTTAAACGCTGATGAAAATGCAGAAAACACAGATCATGAACACTTGTTCAACCAATCACTTTCATTCCACTTTGATCTGCGACAAACTGACGCGTTCATCTCTGTTACAGTGTTGCGTTAGACTGCTATATTTTTTTGTTCTTTATGCTGTAGATTTTCACGTCTCTGGAATAGTAGGCAGTAATAAGGATGAGTTCCTGTAAAATCATATTGATATGACCCGTGACATATTCGTAGATGACAGATTAGTTTGATGGGTTAACTCATAGAGCTGAAGATATCGTGGACATGCTGACCTCGCTCCGTGGTGTACAGGGCCGTTTACCCTCATGATTAATATTCACAATAAAAATATTAGCCGAACATCATGAAGTCTGTATGTGTTTCATAGTGTCGAACAACCTTTGTACAGTTAAAGCCAGCAGTACATGACGGAAACACCAACGTTATCTCTTTTATGTGTTTATACACAGGTCACGCTGATTACTGAACAAAAACCCAAAGATCAGCTGTTAAACAGATTTATTTGCTCTCTCTCCTCCTTAAACATGTTTTTAATGTTAGTTATAATTCAGAATTGGCGACTGAAACACGTAGGACACATAAGAACATCAGGAAATAAAACACAGATAAATATAACCTCAGTAAAAGAAGCCAGCGGGGGTTACTACAGCTGTGTACCGGGGCCTGCGCTTTGTCGGTGGTAATGAAAGCTCGATTGCGAGGCGAGTGGGTCTATCCCACGCTTTGCCGTGAGACTGGGCAGACATCTCCAAAATCATCGAAGCACTTTTGCAAAGAGGCTGTATCTTGACAAACCGACCAGACACATGAAGATTAAACCACTACATTCTCGGCTAAAAAAATATTAAAACGGTATTTGGTGACACACACACAGGGTTTTTCAAAGTTCAGTTCTGTTAGCTTCCACATGCTGGTTGTTGTGTGCTAGAAACAATGGCCACCAGGCCAAAGCAATGGTTTTGACTCGATCAGCGTTAACCCCGCCCCCTGAGTTTGATGGGTGAGGCTGACAGATAAAATGGCTGAGACCTGGTGAGACCAGAAGGAGTCAACTGTGCCAAAATGAATTAATTAAATACACCATTAAATAATTATTTAAATGTGACAATAATTAATTAAAATATGAAATAAACAAGTAATTAGTTAAATGTGTCAATAATTAATTAAATGTGTCAAAAACATTTTTAATTAATTATTTCCAATTTTAATTAATTATTGCCACATTTAATTATTTAATGGTGTATTTAATTAATTCATGATGGCAGTCCTGGCGTTCCATAGGGCACAGCCTAACACTTGAAAAAGGAAACGACCACTATGTAATCCATTTATTTTAACAAAGTAACTGCATTCTAATTATCACCTATTTAAATGGTAACTGTAACAGAATACAGTCAAAGGAGCTTGCAAAGAAAAGCGTCTGGACTTCTTTAAGTTGCTTGAAGACGTTTCACCTCTCATCCGAGAAGCCTCTTCAGTTCTAAGGTCAAATGGTGGAGAGTCCCAGATATAAACCTAGTGGGAGAGACCCCCCACAGAGGGACAAAAGGACCCCCTGATGATCCTCAAATCGCCTGAGCCAAGGTGGGAAACTGGGCGTGGGTCCCAATCAGCCAGAGTTTCGGGTGTGTTCATTGTGAAACCTGGCCCCACCTTATCATGCGAATTCCTGAGGTCAGATGGCCCAGGATGTGAGTGGGCGTTAAGGCGTCTGGGAAGGGATCTCAAAAGTGGATTATAGATGGCAGAGAGTTGGTGTCGTAAACCCCCGCCTCTGTTCAAAGATGGTCGCTCACAGTGGACATAGATGGCTTCTTTCACTCCTCTTTCAAACCATCTGTCCTCTCTGTCCAAAATGTGAACATTGGCATCCTCGAAAGAGTGACCTTTGACCTTAAGATGCAGATGGACTGCTGAGTCTTGTCCTGTGGAGGTGGCTCTTCTGTGTTGTGCCATGCGCTTGTGAAGTCTTCAAGCAACTTAAAGAAGTCCAGACGCTTTTCTTTGCAAGCTCCTTTGACTACGATGACCTGGATGACTGAGAACCTTCACAGACGTAACAGAATACAGTTACTCATATTTTGTATTCCATTACTCCCCAACACTGTAGATGCCCCCCAACGTGGAGACCGGCTCAATCAGAGACTTTACCTGAGACAGGTGAGCCCCGTTGGGTCACAAACTGCAGTTTAATGATCGTATGATCGGCTTGAGTATTTGGACTTGTCCCCGATTACCTCTGCATGGACGCCGCTGCACGGTTCTCAGATTTGACACTTCTAGAGTCGACCCAACTCTGGCTGCAAGAATCTCTGGAAGGTTTCTTAATCACTGCAGATTATTCATCAAACCTTCAAATACAAAGTAAATAAGAGAGAATATCTCAAACTAATCTGGGTCAGAATTTCCTTCTGCTTTATACTCTACAATCATCCAGACATTAGGCTCTCAGAACTTTATTAATAATATATAACTATTAATATTTTAATAATAAATCAGATTTTTGCCTTTTATCTGTAAAAGTACTTAAACCTGAGCCAAGCATCCCCCGTGTGTTCCGATTTTGTCCCGATTTTGATTGAATAAAGTTTCTTTCCCTTGTAATGAGCACACAGAGACATGCTGGAGTTTCTCCTTTTATTAAAACTTTAACACATTACAGAACGAGCAGTTTCAGACACAATGAACGAAGAACATCCGATGCAGTTCCAGTAACTGTTTCATTCAGGAGCATCAGAACAAGCTTTCCGAGGTCGAAACAGGATGAAACGAGGCCTTAACCGTGAACCGCCCAAAACTACACTGTGCTCTTTGAAGGAGCAGTCTTCCAACCATCAGTTTCATCTGTAAGAGGCCGTTCAACAGGTGATGAGGGAACATTTCCTTTTAGTAATTTACGCTCTGCTTTACAACCATTTGTTTGAGACCCTAAATGGGATTACAGCCTCTCATCTGCAAGTTCTTAAACAGGTTAACCACAAATTTAGTACATTACAGTGAGTTAATCTGGGTTAGCTGGATCAAACATTGAGAACCAGTGAAAGGACCATGACTCAGATCTTCACCTTCACATTGACATATTTCCCAGACACTAAGAAACTTTTAACGATCTGGTTGCTAAATTAAGCCTCACCTCGTGTTCTGAGATGCCATATTCTCTGTAGGTTCAGGAAATTTGAGGTCCAGGTCACAGGTTCTTTTCTAGCATTTCCCAGCCACAGATTTATCTATTCTGAGACAGATGATTCAGTTCAGACCCGTTACACAGGGGAAGACATCCAGCAAGTCTGAGATCAACAACAGAAAGGTCACCTATAAAAAAAATAAAATAAATACACTGATGGCTTGAAAATTTAAGAAATGTCCCTGGGATGAACTGTCTGAACTTTGTTGGGCTTTTTTTGACTTCAGGAATCTTTTATTTCCCGAAAGGTTCTAGGCCAACATTTCCTGTGACAAGAAGCAGAAATGAGGTGAAACCAAACAGTCGGTCCAGATGAACTGTGAAAGGGTTCAAGGATTACAAAGTGTTCCAGGTTCACCTCAGAGTACGGAAATTCACAGGAGTCTTAGCAGACTCATCCAAATATTCATCATTGTCAGCTGCATCTCCACTTTCAACAGAGAGCACCTCAGACAGACACTCTGCTGCCTCAAAGGACAAGTTGTGTCATTGCAATAAAAGACTGTGCTTGACTGAGCCTGGTTTATGTATTTCAAAGACTGGGTCAGGCTGAAAGTCTGCAATTGTGTTTTTATTATTTAGAGCCAGGTAGCAACAGGTACACGGTAACTAAAAACTAACAAATCACAACCAGACCGGGTGAGCGCTCTGATTTTATAAGGTTTCTCGTTCAGTAGATCGGATGGCAGCCATCTACATGAGCTCACTAGTCCTGTTAGGTGGAATCATTATTCATTTAATGCAACTCCAAAACGCAACACACCAGCGGTCCCAGCTGCCAAATATGATCAAAGAGAGGAGGTTTATTGTGTTATTTAAACAGAAATGGCATAAATCAAGCAGTTTACAGGTTTATTTGAGTATTTAAATTCTTCTTTTAGTCTATTGGAAACCTATGAAGTGTAAGCAAAAGCTGCAAAACTAGGAGACTGCTGGGTGAGGACAAATGTCCTGGACACGTTTCTATGAGATCAATCAGACCTAAAAACAAATTCTGGAGAAAACAGTGAAGAAAGGAATTCAATTAAACTCTAAATAAATCTGGTCCTTTAGACAGGTGTAGTCCCTCAGCAAGAGTGTCTATCTCGTCACTTTCACATGCCCTCCACTATGTGACACATTGTGGCTTCAGCCTTTCTGGATAGCCGAGCGGTTAGAATAAACCCCGCCCCCATGTCACAAAGCCCAGTCACCTCCTACTCAAAGTTAAAATCATATTCAAAGTCCAGTGAGGTCATGTCAGAGGGCAAGCCCAGTGTTTCTGCAGTTATCTTCATAATCTGAGGGTTCGCCTCACTGGACGCCTCAGCCTCTGGCTGCGACACAGAGCCAGGATCTACCATGTCCAAGTTCTTTGGGTTTGTAGTTGCAGCATCAGTGTCACCTGAAGCTGACTCGGGTTCTGGTTCAGGCTGGTTCTGGTTCAGCTGCTGTCGGGTTTGGTATCTTGTTTGGGATCGGGTTTGCCGGGTTGGCCGAGGAGCAGGCGGGGTTTTCTTACCCCTGGTTTTAGGACCCGTTTTTGGTTTGGGTTCAGGTTCTGTGTCAGAATGAGTCTCTGGATGGAATTCGTTGACCTTGCTTAATTCTGACTGTTGGGGCTCTATTTGACTTTCAGGACATGGTTTGAGCTGGGACTCCAGTCTGGAAGACTGACTCTCTGGGAAGATTTGGGGATCCAATTTGGCTGTCACAGACTGGTCTTCAGGTGCACTCTGAACCTCACACTGAAGCGGGGGAGACACTCTTGGTTGAGCCATTTGCGTGTTTCTTTCATTAGGTAGAGCCAACTCAGATGCGGAGTCTTTGGCAGACTGCAGGGACCAGACAGACATAATTTGAATGCCTGAGTTTGTTGGGGTCAGTGGGTTTTGTGGCTGCTCATTTGGATTTCGTTGTGGAGATCTTTGGAGTTCATTTGGAAGCGGGAACTGAGTAAGACCTTGTGCCTTGGGCTGTGGTTCAGGCTGGAGTTCAAGGTGTTGCTGTGTCTGTGGTTTGGACTGTGGCTGGGACCCAGGTTCAGGGTGCAGTTTGGGCTGTGGTTGGGACTGTGGCTGAGACTCAGGTTGGGGCTGTAATTCTGGGTGTGGTTTGGACTGTGGTTGGGGTGTTAGGGCTTTTGGAACTGGAAATGGACTTTTACTGCCACTACTGCCTTCAGCTCTAGTATCTGATGCTGGTTTGCTGAAGGAGGAGGGGCCCGTTTGGCTGATGCTGCTGTAGAAGATGCCAAATAAATCTTGGGCTCTGGCTGCAGCCAGGTTGCTCCTAAATTTGTCCGATTTCTGAGCTCCATCACACTTATTCATGAAAGGTGGAGGTTTGACAAACACCGTACGAGTCTGCTCACCCTCTGGGACACCAGGAGCTGCCACGTCAGACACAATCTTTATCATGGCTGGTTGTGCTGGAGTAGCTGTGGTAGCTAAAGAAGTTAAAGGTTTTGCCTGTACTGGGACCGACTTTAAGTCGACTGGGACAGGTTTAGAAACTGGTGGAGCAGGGTTAACTTTAGAAGGTGTAGGAGTTGTGACACCTGCAGGGGCAGGATTTGGCTGGACTCGAGCAGGTTCAAAAACTGGTGGAGTAGTATTAAATTTAGAAGGTGTAGGAGTTGTGAGACCTGCAGGGGCAGGATTTGGCTGGACTCGGGCAGGTTCAAAAACTGGTGGAGTAGTATTAAATTTAGAAGGTGTAGGAGTTGTGAGACCTGCAGGGGCAGGATTTGGCTGGACTCGGGCAGGTTCAAAAACTGGTGGAGTAGTATTAAATTTAGAATGTGTAGGAGTTGTAACACCAGCAGGGGCAGGATTTGGCTGGACTCGGGCAGGTTCAAAAACCGGCAGAGTAGATTTAACTTCAGCTGGTACAGGCACCACGGGTGGAGGTCTAACCTGAAACAAGGGAAGGACTGCCTCAAATGGCCCAAGTTTATCAACGTATGGGACCATTTTAGTCTGAAGCAGACCATTTCCGGAACTCACGGGAGGAGGCGGGAGTACTGCGCCCTCTGTTGGAAGAGACTCTACTAAAGTAGGGTTTTGGGGTTTAATGGACAGAAAGGTATTCAGAGATGCAGGTCTGCCCATCATGGTTGGCTTCCTCAGACCTAGAGCAGGTGTAGGGAGGTTGGGTCGGATCCGTCCCCGGTTGGACATCCAGGGAGCAGATACGCTTTGTTTGTTTCCCAGCTTCTCTGCGATCTCTTTGGCAACAGCTACTGACTTTGCAAAAGAGTCTTCCACCGAAGGGGACTTGGCAGCAGCTTCATCCTCTTTGATGAATTCTGCAGCAACTTTCTCTGCCTCCTTTGCAAGCACGTTCTCCTTCTTCTTCCAAATGAACTTTCCGAATGTGGTTGTTGCTGCTGTAGTTGGTTTGCCGGCCTCCAGGCTCTGCTTGCGGAGCTTGGCCCTCATGGCCGGACTGGGGCCACAAAGAATTTTGGGCGGTTCGTAGGGTTTTGGTAGTGGTTCGGGGTTGCTGACTGCCGGCTTCTCTGGCTCAAATGTTTTAAAACCTTCCCTCTCAGGTTTAGGTTTGCATTCGTCTCGCTCTTTCTCATATTTGGATCTGGCATCTGAATATTTGCCACCTTTAAATTTGTCCCCATCATCTTTTGAACCATATTTGGGACGGTCATTAGCATCGGTGCGGTAATGGTACCGATATTCCTCATCCCTGCTGTATCTGTGCCGGCTGTCCCTCTCGTCTTCCTCTCGGCTGTAATGGTACTTGTCATCCTTCTTGCTGTAGTTGTACTTTTCATCATTATTTTTCTTGCTGTAATAAGGCCACTCCTTTTCAGGGCTCTTGGCATTCTTAAAATCTTCCTTTTTGCTTGGCTTCAGCTTATCCTCGTCTTCCTCCTTTTTAATTTTGGACTTGTCCTCCTTTGAAGCATTCTCTTCTTTCTTTTTCTCCTTTTCCTTTTTCTCTTTTTTGTGTTTGGACTTTTCCTCTTTGCTGCCTTTCTCATCGTCATCATGTTTGCGTTTCTTTCCACTTGCCTCTAAGGCCAGTCCCGCCTGGCGGTCCAGGTTCCGCCTCTGCTCGTACAGTGGGTTCTCATACATTTGTTTCTGGTGAGGAAGAGTCAAGAATATATATTGAAGTCCACTTTGGTCACTTGACATATAAACATGTAATCTTACAATCTACACATCAGAATTGATCAAACCCCAGAAACACACTGCTCAAATAATTCAAAGCAACACTTTTTAGAGCATGGGGAAAATTCCAGGTGACAGGCAGTTACTCTAAGCTGGACATAGATGCCCCTCAGCCCAACAGCAGAACTGATGTCTGCTCCTTTGTACAGGATGAGAACTGAGGAGCATTTTTAGGTGCTGCAATGAAATTTCAGCATAATGAACAAGCCTTTTCGTTTTGACTGTTGACGTCTTTGAATTCAGTCATCTGTAAAGGTTCATAATTTTCTCTTCCATTAAACCATGTGGCTGTCCAGATTTCCAGGATGGGGAGGGATCCTCTGCGATCCGATGTGTGAAGTGTTGCTTTATTTATATCTATCCTTTATCTATATCAAATCAAGAAAAGGCAGGCCTGACCACCTTTAAAGGTTTAGGTGGCACAGATCTCTGTATATTTGGCAATGCTTAAGTCATTGAGTTCCAAACCTTATACTTCTCGTTGTGAGCGTGCGTGGTGACATGCTCTTCTGCACAGATGCCGTCGCCATAAAACTCTCTGCACAGCAGGCAGAAGAATCCTCTGACGGGTACCAGGAACTCCGAACCTGCAGCGCGACACACATGACATTTTCAACCCTCAAACGGAGGATAAATGAGCTACCAATCATGTTTACCTTATGGAAGTGTCCATTTCCAGTACCTGTCAAAAAAGGAGAAGGTTAAAGAGGCGGGGTGCTGACTTTTTTGGAAAACAGATGGTAAAGAGTTGAGTGGTTATTTAGGACCAGTGAAAGATGGAAAAATGCTGCAGCTCCTCAGCAATAACCGGGTGCCTGCAGGAGATGCAGTCAAGCTGTTTTTGGGGTGATACGAACACACCTGCACCAAGAACTTAGCGCACTTTACCAACTGTTGTTGCATTTTCAGCAGCTTTCAGAGCCATGTGAGGCATGAAAAGGAAACGAATCAGCACTGGAGGTGCGGACAGCAGTCTCCCCTATGCTTTGATGCGAATCACTTCATTATCACTGTTTTCATTAAGAGACAGAAATGGCAGCAGAGATCCACACTGAGCTCCACCTGGAACCAAAATATGGCTAACAAAATTCAGTGGTTCAAAAAACAGACTGTGATACGTCTGCAGGATCCTCTGAAGGTGCAGCACAAGTACCTTTAGCGGGTTTAGTCAGCTTCTCGTCTGGCAGCTGGTTCTTTTTGATTTTGCTCGGAGTGGAAGCCCAGGGTCGGTCATACGGGTCCAGAGTCTGAGGGACGGAGAAGAACATGAAATGTAACAGAGCAAACACGAGGAGCCCGCCGAGGTATGAATATCAACTGAATATCAAAGAGGGAGAATTTCAGACAATGTGGGCGATGATGCTTTAAAGTGAAAACCAACCTTTAGGTGCGTTTTGCTGTGCAAGTGTGTGAAAAAATCAAACATGGAACCACACGTAGCGTTACAGTTTTTGCACCAGTGGTTTCCAGCGTCATAGTATTCAAAGGGCTCGGGGGGCGGGGCTGGAGCTGCAGTGGCGTCGGGCGGCGTGTGCAGGGACGCCTTCGAAGGCGACAGAGTCACGGAAGTCTGCTAAACAAGAACAAAGAAAGAAAAATGATGGAGAGTCAAGATGGCGGGGAGAAGAGCGACAGCCTGCATTCAGAGCAAAAACAGGAGCTCCTTTTAAAGAGTTTCTTACCTTGTGTGACTCTGCATTGAAGATGTCAACGTGTATCCCTCAGACGGTTTTTATAGCGGCAGTAACTTCTTACGCAAAATTTCAACTTGAGCACAAACTTGCAGCGGTCACAATGAAACTCAACAGTCTAAATTCAGTCTATAACCCTCCGCTCAGCAGCGTTGTTTTCATGACTAGTCGCTCATTAACGCAATCAATAATCTGGATCTGACTCGTCCAGTATTAGGGCTGCTCAATTAATCGAATTTTAATCACGATTACGATCTGGGCTTTCAACGATCATTAAAAATGACTGAGCCGATTATTAGCCCCTCCCTCGTGCTTTACTCTCGCGCTGCTCCGTGTGGCAAATCGAGTGCACCTCTCTGCATTTCGAACACGTGTCACAACAATTAAGAGGACCCGAGGGAAGCTCGGAAAGCTAAGCAGAAGTTATTTGGAGAGGAGAGTGACTGCCGTTGGTTGAAAAGAGGTAAAAAAACCTTCAGTGGTGTGGAAACATTATGGGTTCAGTCAGACGTGGATCAAGTAGACATAGTGTGTAAACTTTGCTACGGTGTCGTAGCTGCACCACAGAGCAACACTGCAAAGTTCACTAAACATAGATGTTTACATTTTTCATTTGTTTCTTATATTGCAAACATTTGCACTGTTATCAGTATTTGCACACTATTTTATATTATTTTTTAAAGTCATTATTCAATACATTGTTATTGTTAACCCTTTAAAGCCGGTCAGAGCAGCACGCTCCGTTTTGTGTAACTATTTTTAAATCCCTGTAGAACCTGAACCATGTAAGCTAGCGCAATAATTTTTTTTGCATATGAAACTTACATCTTATGCCATCAGCTTGTCCTCGGTCACGGTTTCCTGCCACATAAAGCTTTGCAAAAAATTGCATAAAAAGCGCTTGCAGGAACAAAAACAATATTCCAGAAACACGCTTTGCCGATCCATCAGCTGTTCTTAACATTTCCCACAGTGTCACAGACGTCAGCGCGAACTATCACATGTCCGCCATTTCCTGTCCAAAATCAGAAGTGACGCCATATTCGCGGAAAATGTAGTTTTTTTTACTTGTAGGCCGTAAAAGCCTATACTGGTCATGTTTGACTTTTCTGAATAGTTTCTGGGATGCTTAGAACTCGAATTGCACTGCTGGAAATAGTTTATTTTGATGCACCTGCTGTTTTCTTTGCAAATTTGCATCATAGGATTGTTTTTTGTTTTTCCTGCAGTATATAAAAATTGCTGTATCTCCAAAATAAAACTATGAAGACACTCAAAATAAATTTCCTGTTGTTGTAAACTATTTTTTGCAACTTTTTTGTATTTAAAGTTTTGAGGGACAAACCTCTTAAATTTCTCCAAGTAGAAATATATGTAAAAAAACAAAAACGATTTTCAATTTTTTTGTAGCTTATTGCACTTTTTTGCAATTAATGTAGTTACTATGGACTTAATGCATACATATTATTAAAATATGGGCTATAACAGTTGTATTGATGTATAGCAACTTGAAATGCTCCCACAAATGGCACTACAGCATGTAAAAAAAATAATATAAGCTCTGGTGGACTTGGTTCTATGGTAGGACTTAAAGAGTTAAATAAATATCGTCAAATAATCGAGATCTCAATTTCAGTGAAAATAATCGTGATTACCATTTTTGCCATAATCGAGCAGCCCTATCCAGTATCCACGCCTTGGTAGCGTCACACCTTCCTGATGCTGAAACCCAGCGTGTAACGGCCAAACCAGCCGAGCAGCAGCTGTAAACGTGAGCCAGGAGCTGATTCATGTTGATTTCTCTCACTACCTAGCACCCGATCCACGTGTTTTAATAAACTGATTAGAATAAACTGACGTTTAACTACTCGAGGAGGGTTTCAAGGAAACACATAATTACTCACAGCAAACATTCAAATGTCTGTTTAACCCATCAGCAGCCCAGGACACCACCACGTTCTGTTGGGGTGCTGATGGAGGACTTTCGGCACATTGATGACCTGAGACCATGTGCAGATTCACACGTATGTGCTGCTTTTTTGCCTGACGTTGGATGTATCTGGACGAGGATGGGGCGCTCTTCAAACCAACAGCGCTGCGTAAGTGCACCAAATGATCAGCGAGCAGTTACTGATCATCATCGATTTGTATAACCTGGCTCACGGGGCTGTCACAACTTCAACAACCAATCACTGATGAGGCAAGCTGCACTGTCATAAATGCAAACGCTTCTGAAATGTACGCTGTGACCGTCCTAGAAACACGAAACATTTATCATCACAGTCGGCAACGACTACGACTCAGTGCGGCCTTCCCACTGTTGCCAAAGCGCTCGCTCGTAGGCGGTCGGTCACAGGACTGTTGGGTTTTCTCTGTATGTGTTATCGTAGGGTCTACCTTACAGTATAAAGCGCTTTGAGGTGACTGTTGTAATTTGGCGCTGTGTAAATAAAACTGAATTGAATCACTTCAAAGAGAGAAACTCCACCTCCAACTACTCCAAACTGGTGGAGCTCCGCCATGCACAGGTATAAATGTTGGTGGCCATGACAGTCCAGTCTGACAACATGTGATGTCACAACAAACACACAGAATGAGAGTAGAGCCCATTAAAGCCGGACACAAGCACACGTGAATCCTCCTAAACTGTCTGTGAACATGTTTGCAGAGGTACGTTAGCTTGCTAATATGGGCTCAAATTGTGGTCATAAAAGTTTTGTGCTTGTAAATCAGGATTTGTATGTGTAAAAAGATTTGTGTGTGGACTTGCACTCAAGTTTCAAGTTACAAGTACGAATTTTGACCCTATTTTTCTTCCTTTCATCTCACTGGCCAATGTCATGTCAATCACAAATTTAACAATCCAATCAGAGAACAGATGGGCTTGGGTTTGTGGAAATGACAGTCTTCACTAGTGGGGATAGTTACAAAGCTTTCTTCATTATGAATTAGCGATAGATGTTTTTGTTGAACATTTGAAGATAAAAAAAACCAAACTCTTGTAGAGAACATAAAGTCAGAGACAGAAACGACAAGGAGCAGGTACATCTAGTGCAGGGAGAGCTGCTGCACACAGAATTCAGCAGCCAGCAACAGATTCTGGATCCTTGGCTTTTAGTTAGCATTAGCAGCACATGCTGCGTCCAATGAGAGGACCTTTATGCTGCGCACTGTGACTCACAGCCATGGTCCCGGGTCAGCTATGACTTTGTGTTAAACTAATCCTAAAGTAATAATGCATTTCTAACCACTGAGATACCACAACTTTATCCTTTCAACAGCTGCTGAAAGTTAGGGGACCTAGCTGCTATCAGATAGAGATAGAGAGATAGAGAGATAGAGAGAGAGAGATATAGAGATCCTCCAGCTTCAAACTGTATTACCCTTCCAGGACCTGCAGTTAAAAAAAAAAAACCTCCGACAGCCCAAGCCCATCTGTTCTCTGATTGGATAGATAAATTTGTGATTGACATGACATTGACCAATCAGCTGAAAGGAAGAAAAATAGGGTCAAAATTCGTACTTGTAACTTGAAACTTGAGTGCAGAGTTTCACACTTAATTTTTGGCTAAGTCCACACACAAATCTTTTTACACATACAAAACTGATTTACAAGTACAAAATATTTATGACCACAATTTGAGCCCATATGCTAATCCTTTATGGAATTCAAATAATATTTTATTTTCTAGAAATACTTTTTTGACTTCCTGTTTCTATGTTTCACAGCTTGCTGAGCTGAACCGGTCCTCTAAACTACATCACTCGACCACAAAGAAATGTTTTCAAACCGTCTTATTGTTACTACAGCTGCATTAAAACGCGCTCTCACTCTCAATGTAACGAAAACAAACAGTAGTAAAAGTACAAAGACATTTCTATGATGATGAATGGATTAAACTAATTTACATGAGACAGTAGTGAGGCTTTAGCTCCACCCAGCGATTATACAAATCCTTTACATGTCCGATAAACTTCTTGTTTGTTAGCACAGCTTTAAAAACATTTCATTTCTCTGAGCTATCTATTTCCAGTCTAACGCGACAAGATCGCAGAATCTTGTCATGAAACATTTAAACTTCTTATATTAAAATTTTTATATAAAACCATTAAAACAACTAATGTTCAGGGAAACTAGTTTCACTGCCGACGTGATGATGAGGCAGACAAAACTACAAGCACAAAGTAAAATCTTCCAAAATAAAAGCATTGAATTCAAAATAACAGCTCTAGAGGACAAAGTGGTCTGCAGGTGAACCTCACTGAGTGAATAAAGGAACATGTTCTCGGTGCTTCTCGACACATCTCGTCTGAGTAAACTCTGATCAATAACTGACCCTAGCTATGCTTTCTAACTCCGATATCACTTCCTGTTACCTCCTCTGCAGGTGAGTGTACCTTCATCATGGGGCCGCTGGCCGCCGGCTGGCCTTCTGGGCTCCTTTCCGCCTCACGTTTCTTCTTCTGTGGTGGAGTCTGCTGCTCAGCCTTCTGGACCTCAGGCGGTTTGCTGGTCCTGCGGGGTCGGTCCGACGGGTTCAAGCCAAGGATGAGTGCCACTTTCTCGATCTCGCTGCGTTTCTTCTCGGCAGCCTCGTGCTCCTTGCGGAGGTTGGAGATCTGGGCCATGACCTCCTCCTGCAGGTGGCTGATCTCCTGCAGCAGAGGGTCCTTGTGGCCATCCTTCTCCCGGCGCTTCTTCCTCAGCAGCTCGCCTGAAAAACATTGCAGGGCAAATGTCAAAGCGCCATCAGTGACGTTCCATCGATCAGAAGGCGTCTCCTGCAGCTCCATGTTTTCATGTCACACCTAAAACAACAAACACCAAATGAAACTTTCTACAGTGGCAGGTTTCTGAAATGATCAGCTGTACACAGCTGTGCACATGTTGAATAAAAACAAATTTAAAAAAAGGCCCAGAGGTGATCCCTGAGGATCTCCAGTCTCATTTCAGCTGAGAAAAGTGTCTGATTTTATACTTCATTAATAAACTTAAAACCAACACCAGCTTTATAGGACATCCCACCACATGCTGGCTGGGATTGCTGCGTGGGCGGAGCATAAATCACCTGTAACACAGTAACACACCTTGCTGCTTCCTGAGTCTCTCCAGCTCCTTCATCAGATACTCCTTCTTCTTCATCCTGATCTCTCGCTCCTGCTTCAGCTTCTCTCTCTCTTCTAGAACCTGAACAAACCAACACAGTCACAGGTGTGAACATCCAATCAGCTGAATCTGAGTCAGAGGCTCCACCCAAATCTACATCTTTCCTTCTCGGAATGATCCACATCTCAGTTTTTCAGGTGGAGCCAAAGGATGTGGAGGCATAAACTTCCTTCTGACGTAAATGCAAAGACGTGGGAAGAAGCGATGGAGGCTGACCTTCTGTTTCTGGCTCTCGTTGTTCTGCTCCTCAGACACTCTCGCAGCTTTGGCGCTCCCCTTCTCTGCGTGTTGGGTGGAGCTCTTCACCAAACCTGAGGATGGACAGACATATTTATTTACACCGACTGACCCACAGCTGCTCATCCTGCTCTCGCTGGTCGATGAATCCAGTTTATTCTTCCAGCGCTCACCAGTTTTGTACACTGGATTCAACTGTGGCCAACCATGTGTTACACTGATTATGGAGGCGGGTAAAAATAGTAACAACACATTTTAAAACTACCTGAATGTTTATGACTGAATGACTCGTTTCTATGTGCAAACATTTGGGTAGTGCACATTTCAGCCTTCTCAACCTATTAAGTAACACAGCTAATAAAAATGGCTAAGTACTCTGAAGCAAACAAACTGTATATAAAAATGGAAGTAGCTTCTTAAAGCTGCATTGTTTTTAAGCAGGGGACAATCATTGGATAATGAACATTTAATCACAACTTGTTGACCAATGAGGATGCAGAGTCTCTGTGACAAATCAGTAACTGTTCAATAGTCAGCCGTGTCTCCTACATGCTGTTTTGCAGAGGTGGCAGGGGGAGAAGTGAGAGGACAAACACTACAGCAACCTACACGCAAGGATCCACAAGAGGAAGGGGCAGGGCCGCCTGGTTAGCGGTGAGGAAAACATCCCGCAAATAATCGTCACGCTCAGACTAAATGTGATAAGAGTTCTTTAAAAGGAGACTGACCTTTGACCCCTGGCTCAGGGGTATAATCCTGTTTGTAGGGTAGTGTGGGAGGGTACTCCTCAGCAAGTGTAGGAGGAGGCATCCTCATGTTTGGGGGTGGATATGTGGGGGGCCACTGCTGGGGTACGAAGGGCAAGTAATTCCCATACTGACTGTACACAGGTGGCGGGTAGCTGGGGTGCATCATGGCGGGGACCTGCGAAGGGGGGTAGGTGGGGATGGGTACACCTGGATGAGGGGGGTGGCAGCTTGGCTCTGGAGTCTGACAGGGCGGCGCTGCCGTGTTGCTCCACTCGCCTTTCTCCTCTTTAATGTCACGGTCTTGGTGAGATTTGAGCGAAGCTGAGCTCTTCCTGCGGTCATCCTCGTCGCTGCTCCAGCCGGCGCCAGTGGCACCGCGTCCGTGGCTCCGGCTCCGGCTGGTGCTGCTAGAGCTGCCACTGTGGCTTCGTGACCTACGGCCCTGCCGGCTGCCATCAGAGCTGTCGGAGGAGTACCGTCTGCGCCGCGTGGGCGTCTTTGTAGGGGGTTTCTTCCCGTGGAGACGCTCTTTGGTCCTGGCGGCCATCTTGGTAATTTCGGCCACTCCAAGGTCCAGACCGATGGTTTTAAGCAGATCCTGGATCTTCTCGTACTCTTCTAGTGCCTGGCGCTCGCTCTCCTCCAGGGGTTCGTTCCCCGGTGGGTGAGTGGGGTTCGACACCTGGGCTGTGGTGTTGTGGTCGGGGCTGATGGCGGGCCGGCTCACATAACTGTCCGTGGAGTGAGGGGGCTGAAGGGTACATCCGTGTGTCTGAGCAGAGACCAGTTTCTGCTGTGGGTAGTCTCCATACAGCGCCTCCTCAGTTACGTCTCCATACAAGTCTAGACTGTGGGTCAAGACTGGCTCTGGCCCCGGCGGTGGTTTGGGTTCCTCCAAATCGCCATAGAGGAATCTCTCCTCGTCGTCAATGTCGTCCAGCACCTTCTCCTGAGTCCTGGGCCCCGGCGTTGTCATCCCCAGCAGGCTGAGGATTTCTTTGATCTCAGCGTCGAGGCCAGCACGGCGAGCCATCTGTGGATCAGACCGCAGCTCCGCAAGCATGGACGCCACCATGCGAGGGTCAGCGCCTTTGACGGCCTGCAGGAGCTGATCGGCCAGTCGGGACATGGAGCCATCCTGAGTTTGAGGAGAGTCCGTGCTCTGTAACAGAAATACTATGATGGTCATTTTGAGGAACTCCGCCGTGGTCATCTCTGCTTTTTGGCTAACAGAAGCATGTATCGAAACACCGACTGAAACACTGTCTGCAAACTTACCCTGACGGATGGCGAGTCCTCGGAGCTGCGTTTCTTCAGGATGGACTTTGTTGGTAACGTGAGCAGCTCCTCAAGTTCCTTCCTGCGGCGAGCCATTTCTAGCTCCTTAAACCCTTTATTCAAATCTGTGGCACCACTTCTGCTGCGGCTGCTTGAGCTGCTGCTTGCACTGCGACTGCGGCTCCTCTGACGGCTCTTACTGCGAGCATAGCTCGTCCCTTTGCTGTAGCTTCGTCCTCGACTCCTTCCTCTGGATCGAGACCTGGATCTGGACCTAGATTTAGACCTGCTCCGGGGGCGACTCTTGCTGCGGCCCCGACTCTTGGCTCTGCTCCGGTCTGGACTGCGGCTCTGGCTCTTGGCCCTGCTCTTGGCCCTGCTCCGGTCCGGACTGCGGCTTCGGCCCCGGCTCTTGGCCCGGCTCCGTTTCGGACTGCGACTCTGGCTACGGGGACGGCTCTTGCTCCTTCCAAGACTCCTGGCCCGACTCCGGTCGGGACTACGGCTGCGAGGTTTGCTCCGGCCCCGACTTTGCTCGTACTCCCGTCTACATGGAGACAAAAACATGAAGTAGCTAAACCTCACTGGCAGGGTTTTAATAGTTTTGCAATTTTCATTAGTTTTTATTTTTATTTAGTTTTGACTTCAGATTTTCAATTTTATATCAGTTTTAATTAGTTTTTACCAATTGTTTGCTAGTTTAGTTTAGTTTTTTTTGAAAATCCTTAGTTTCAGTTATAGTTTTAGTTGTTTGCAATAATTAAGTGCAACAAAATCCCAGTTTCATCATATCAGTCATGCTCTTCTGCTTATCCTTGGGTATGTTGCTATTCCAGCTACCAAACCCTGCACCCTGCACAGGTCGCCTGTCTGTCGCAGGGCTAACACGCAGAGACAGACAACTCACATTCCCACCTATGGGTTCTTTAAATAAATAAATAAATGAATAAAGGCAGATGAACAACCATTGATACCAGGCAACTATAACATTTATATCTTGGCCCCAATGAGACTATTAACTCTTGCAGCACCGGGTGTTCGTAATTTTGGTTCAAGTGAATTGATAAACCTTTTGAAGGCAATTGACTCACACAGTTATGCAGATATCCCCGTTCTGTTGTCTCGGGATGCATCACGCTGCCTTGCCTGGGGTTAGCTTCTGTTTCTGGGGATGAGGTTTGAGTGCGCTCCCTTACCTTCTCAAGGTAAGCTAGGTTAGCCTTCTTGTGTGAGCTTTTCAAGCGCACTTTAAGGTTTGTGGGATTTTTTTCCCCTTTAGAAATGTCCCTCATAATTTGTCTCTTTCCACTACAAGACACTTGCTTTATCCAAAACACAGTCATATTCAAAGTAATCCCAAATTGGACTCTGGCGCTTTCTCCCGACTTTTCCTGACATGATTCTGCGCGTGGACGGAGCAGCGACACAAACAACTCGACTAACGTACTGCTACCTGCTGGCATAATGAGACACAGCAAGAAAAAAATCTGGAAACTAAACTTCATTTTCACCCTTGACTATTGTATGACACACACACATCTACGAAAACTAAACACATTTTTGCTATAAATTCAGTTAATTTTAGTTAGTTTTCCTTTTTTTGTTTTTATTTTTATTTCCGTTAACAAAAATGTTTTTTCACTTCTAGTTTTCATTATTTCGTTAGTTTTCGTTAACGATAATAACCTTGCTCACTGGTTGTGCAGATAACACATTTTTACCATTCACTGACACATAATTGCCAGAAACCTCAACGCACAGGCCGAGGGGGAGGTGTGGCAGCAAGTTTTCACACCAGCCTAGTAATCAACCAAAGACCCAGACAGACTTTTAATTCATTTGAAAGCCTGATGCTTAGCCTCGTCCACCCCAGCTGTAAAACTCAGAAACCAGTCTTACTTGTTATCATCTATCGTCCACCTGGGCCTTACAGAGTTTCTGTCTGATTTCTCAGACTTTTTATCTGATTTAGTTCTGAGCTCAGATAAAATAATTATTGTGGGTTATTTTAACATCCACGTAGATGCTAAGAATGACAGCCTCAACATGGCATTTAATCTGTTATTAGACTCAATTGGCTTCTCTCAAAATGTAAAATGACAAATGATCTTCTTATGGCCTCTGACAGTGGACTCATCTCTGTGCTTGTCCTGCTAGACCTCAGTGCAGCGTTCAATACTGTCGACCATAATATCCTATTAGAGCGATTAGAACATGCTGTAGGTATTACAGGTACTGTGCTGCAGTGGTTTGTATCATATCTATCTAATAGACTCCAGTTTGTGCATGTAAATGGAGAGTCCTCTTCACACACTGAGGTTAATTATGGAGTTCCACAGGGTTCAGTGCTAGGACCAGTTCTGTTTACATTATACAGTGGGGCAAAAAAGTATTTAGTCAGCCACCGATTGTGCAAGTTCCCCCACCTAAAATGATGACAGAGGTCAGTAATTTGCACCAGAGGTACACTTCAACTGTGAGAGACATAATGTGAAAAAAAAAATTCATGAATCCACATGGTATCAGACAATCACACCACCACACAGTACTGACCCACACATATGGTTCTTACACACACACTGGACTTTCTGGACTTTGGTTTTGCACAACACTGGTCACTATATTCTTCATTTCCGGTTAATACTTGTACAGCTGCTGTTATTGTGTATATATTTATTTATATTTAGATTTCTTCATACATTCTTATATAGTTCTATATTGTGTATTGTGTATTTTGTTGTACAGTTATTTTATTTTCAACTTTAATTTATATATTTATCTTTCTTATTCTTCCCAGTTAAATTTACCCTTCATTCTAATTTGTGTTGTACAGTTATTTCATTTTTAACCTTAATTTATATTTTATTCCTTCCTAGTTAAATTTACCCTTTTTAATTTTTCATATTTATTTCCTATCTTATTCATAGCCTTTTCCTTTTTTGTTTTCTTTAGGTCACGAGCCGTTGTCCAAGCATTTCACTACATATCGTACTGTGTATGACTGTGTACGTGACAAATAAAATTTGAATTTGAATTTGGTAGGATTTGTAAAGAATTTATTGGTAAATCAGGGTGGAAAATAAGTATTTGGTCAATAACAAAAATACAACTCAATACTTTGTAACATAACCTTTGTTGGCAATAACAGAGGTCAAACGTTTACTATAGGTCTTTACCAGGTTTGCACACACAGTAGCTGGTATTTTGGCCCATTCCTCCATGCAGATCTTCTCGAGAGCAGTGATGTTTTGGGGCTGTCGCCGAGCAACACGGACTTTCAACTCCCGCCACAGATTTTCTATGGGGTTGAGGTCTGGAGACTGGCTAGGCCACTCCAGGACTTTCAAATGCTTCTTACGGAGCCACTCCTTTGTTGCCCGGGCGGTGTGTTGTGGATCATTGTCATGTTGGAAGACCCAGCCTCGTTTCATCTTCAAAGTTCTCACTGATGGAAGGAGGTTTTGGCTCAAAAATCTCACGATACATGGCCCCATTCATTCTGTCCTTAACACGGATCAGTCGTCCTGTCCCCTTGGCAGAAAAACAGCCCCATAGCATGATGTTTCCACCCCCATGCTTCACAGTAGGTATGGTGTTCTTGGGATGCAACTCAGTATTCTTCTTCCTCCAAACACGACGAGTTGAGTTTATACCAAAAAGTTCTACTTTGGTTTCATCTGACCACATGACATTCTCCCAATCCTCTGCTGTATCATCCATGTGCTCTCTGGCAAACTTCAGACGGGCCTGGACATGCACTGGCTTCAGCAGCGGAACACGTCTGGCACTGCGGGATTTGATTCCCTGCCGTTGTAGTGTGTTACTGATGGTGACCTTTGTTACTTTGGTCCCAGCTCTCTGCAGGTCATTCACCAGGTCCCCCCGTGTGGTTCTGGGATCTTTGCTCACCGTTCTCATGATCATTTTGACCCCACGGGATGAGATCTTGCGTGGAGCCCCAGATGGAGGGAGATTATCAGTGGTCTTGTATGTCTTCCATTTTCTGATGATTGCTCCCACAGTTGATTTTTTCACACCAAGCTGCTTGCCTATTGTAGATTCACTCTTCCCAGTCTGGTGCAGGTCTACAATACTTTTCCTGGTGTCCTTCGAAAGCTCTTTGGTCTTGGCCATGGCGGAGTTTGGAGTCTGACTGTTTGAGGCTGTGGACAGGTGTCTTTTATACAGATGATGAGTTCAAACAGGTGCCATTCATACAGGTAACGAGTGGGGGACAGAAAAGCTTCTTACAGAAGACGTTACAGGTCTGTGAGAGCCAGAGATTTTCCTTGTTTGAGGTGACCAAATACTTATTTTCCACCCTGATTTACCAATAAATTCTTTACAAATCCTACCATGTGAATTCATGGATTTTACTGACCTCTGTCATCATTTTAAGTGGGGGAACTTGCACAATTGGTGGCTGACTAAATACTTTTTTGCCCCACTGTACATGCTTCCCTTAGGCAGCATCATTAGAAGACATAGCATACATTTACACTGCTATGCAGATGACACCCAGCTCTATCTGTCCATGAAGCCAGATAACACACACCAATGAGTTAAACTGCAGGAATGTCTTAAAGACATAAAGACCTGGATGGCCGCTAACTTTCTGCTTCTTAATTCAGATCAAACTGAGGTTATTGTACTCGGCCCTGAAAAGCTTACAAATATGGTATCTAAGCAGATTCTTACTCTGGATGGCATTACCTTGGCCTCCAGTAACGCTGTGAGGAACCTTGGAGTCATGTTTGACCAGGACATGTCCTTCAACGCACATATTAAACAAATATGTAAGACTGCGTTCTTCCATTTGTGCAACATCTCTAAAGTTAGAAATATCCTGTCTCAGAGTGACGCTGAAAAACTAGTTCATGCATTTATTACTTCCAGGCTGGACAACTGTAATTCATTATTATCAGGAAGTCCAAAAAACTCCCTGAAAAGCCTTCAGCTGATCCAAAATGCTGCAGCAAGAGTCCTGACAGGGACTAGAAAGAGAGCAGATTTCTCCTGTTTTGGCTTCCTGTTAAATCCAGAATTCAAAATCCTGCTCCTCACATACAAGGTCTTAAATAATCAGGCCCCATCTTATCTTAATGACCTTGTAGTACCATATCACCCTATTAGAGCACTTTGCTCTCACACTGCAGGCTTAGGGTAACTATGTGAGACTGCTGTTTGTTGATTACAGTTCAGCGTTTAACACAATAGTGCCCTGCAGACTGTTCACAAAGCTGAGGGATCTGGGACTCAACAGCCGTCTGTGTGCATGGGTGTTGGACTTCCTCACTGGCAGAACTCAGGTGGTGAGGGTAGGTAGATGCGTGTCCAACAGCATCACCATCAACACAGGAGCACCTCAGGGATGTGTCCTCTCGCCACTGCTCTACTCCCTCTACACTTCGGACTGTGTGGCCACCCATGGCTCCAACACCATTGTGAAGTTTGCTAACAACACAGTGGTGTTGGGCGCCATCTCCAACAACGATGAGACGGCCGACATGGACGAAGTGAAGAATCTGGCATCATGGTGCCGGGACAACCACCTCCACCTGAACGTCAGCAAGACCAAGGAGCTGGTGGTGGACTTCAGAAGGGGTCAGCACAGAGACTACAAGCCCATTATCATCAATGGAGCTCCAGTGGAGAGGGTGCAGTCCTTCAAGTATCTTGGTGTCCACATCTCCTCAGACCTGACATGGGCTGCCCACATTCAGGTCCAGACCAAAAAAGCCTTTTTGGTCTGGACCAAAAAATTCAAATTCCTTTAATTTTAAATGTTTATATTGTCTATTCTGTAAAATAGTCAGATGTCTATTCTTATTAATGTACAGAATTCACCTGCTTGCTGCCACTACTGCACATTCACCCCAATGTGTGTGTGTGTGTGTATATATATATATATATATATATATATTTTTTTTTTTTTTTACTCTCTCCCCCCCCCCAATTTTTGCACATGTCGAGGAGCATGTCAGGTTACATTTCACTGTGTGTTATACTTGTATAACTATGCACGTGACAAATAAAGAACCTTGAACCTTACTTGTTGTTCCTAGAATATTTATATCAGATGACTTAGATGAGATGTTTCACTGTGAACATCTTTTAATGGTGAAATCATTTCCTTTTCACAAGTAACAAAGGACCACATTTGCTGTTTCTTTATCCAGCTGTATTGCCTTCAACCATCACAATAAACACAAAATCTGCCTAATGATCACCTTTCGAGATGGCATAAGGAGGCGGAGCCAGAAGGTCCATTCAGCTCGTTGCCAACGGTGATGACGAGGTTGTGGTCCAGGGGAATCGGGCCACGTGGAGACAAAGACCTCTGTACGAGAAACACAAAAATTCAGCATTAAATCTCTCAGAGTAGAATACCGACAGGACAGCCCAGCGCCTGTGGCACGTAATGGAAAAAACAAACCTTTTCACCATCGGCGTGTGTGACCTGATGGAGATGTTTTATGGCAGCTTTGTGTTTTGTTTGGGGTTTTTTCAGGTTTCTAAGATTCTGATTACTCTACAGCATAGGTGTCAAATTTGGCCCGCAGCCTAATTACATTTGGCCCGCGAAGCCATACCAAATTACTATTAAAGCTGGCCTACTGGTATTATACAGCTAATATATATATATATTGTTTAGTATTAAGCTTTGCTTGTTTCATATTCAGTTTTTCAGCAAAACGTGTTTGAGTCCATAAGATTCATTCTTATATCTGGAGGAATAAATATATTTCAATAAATATTAATGTTAGCCCGCGACTTTGTTCCAGTTTTGAATTTTGGCCCACTGTGTGTTTGAGTTTGACACCCCTGCTCTACAGTTTCTAACCTGAGCGTTCCTGAGCTTACAGCGCCAAGTGTGGTGGGAGCAGAGCTGGATTCAGCCAAAGTCCTTCCTGAAGTATCTCCAGGCACTTATTCTGAAGAACTATAATCAACTAGAATTTTACAGGTCACTGGGACATAAACTTCACGGCTGAAACAGCACTTAAACCAAAGTAAGATTTTACAAAGCTCCTTGTCTTGCAAGCTAAACGTCTACCAACATCATTATTACCAACAAACATCCCAACAGTCCTGCTGTTTAGCATACGTGCTCCAGGTGCCCTTTCTTCTGCTCACCTTCAAGGCCCTTCATAACCTGGCTCCTCCTGATCTCTCTGACCGAGTCGTCGGGCAGACACGTTAAACAATAAAACTAAATAATAAACGCGGTACATAAACGCTAATCTCGCGATAAATTGGTTTTTTAAAAGGGGTTTGGTCTAAATCTGATTCCAAACATACTCTTTATAAATGAGAAACAGATATTTTCCCTCTCAGCCGTATCCGTCCCCGCAGACCACCCAAACCGGTGTGTGTGCGGTAACCTGCCGGCTGTCCGGTGTGTTCGGCCCGTTCGGACCTCGGCTCTCTCACCTCTCTCGGCGGACCTCCGGTCCATAACTCCCCGCCGCGGTTGCTGTCTGAGCCCGGGGAAGGGTACCTCCTGCGCGGCGGGGAGCGGCGGTAGGGATCCGGGGGTCCGTGGTCGTGGTAGCCAGAGTGATACGGAGGTCTGGGCCGGCTCCGGTCGTCCCTGTAGCCCGGGGCCGGGTAGGGCCTCGGCGGAGGGGGACCCCGGCCTTCAAAGGGAGGCGGGTAGCCCCCTCTCGGAGGAGGCCGACCGCGGTACATCTCCTTCCGCGGAGGTCCTGCGGCTCCTCGCGGGCACGCTGCGGGAGAGCTGCGGAGGTCACTGAACGAGGAGGACCGAAGTGCAGAGCTCCGCGGATAGATTGCAGCTTTTTCTGCGGATATTCCAATACAAACGGAACTCAGAGCTTTAGCTACGAGCAACACAACGGCCTCCCGCTGCTTCTTCCTCTGCTGCTGCTGCTCACCGACATAAACAGCGCGCAGCGAGCTGCTGCCACCCGCAGGCAGAAACCTGTACTGCACATTAACAGCAGCGCTCTCCTCGGCATCAGTTCTTCAACTCATCTTCCTCTGGGCCTTATTCTCACAGTTTTCATCACAACAGCAGTACAATAAAATATTATATATATCATATCCATCCATGTATTATTTTGTGCTTATCCAACTCAGGGTTTGGGAGGCTGGGAAGGGTAAACCCTGCCTGCATGTTTCTTTACATCTGTCGTGCACTCTAGAGGTTTCCTGGGTATGCAAATTCTTATACATGAGCCATTTTCACAGAAGCCAATTGGTATGCAAACTGATAGATCAAACACTTGCGTCCATGTTGATAGTATACTTGCACATAAACCACTACATTGGACATTGATGTGTCACTCCATACCCCGCCACCCACTGGTCAGCCAGTGGACATTTGTAAGTGGACATGTAACAAAAAACAAAACTCTTTTAAAAGCATGTTTAAAAAATGAAGTTCAAAAATATTTTTTCTTGCCTGAAGATGAATAAAAATACTTAAGAAAACAATCCTGATTGAGGTTGTCATAATTCATGCATGAAAGAGTTAAATACCCCCCTCCCCAAACTGAGACGCCTACAGATGCATCTGTGACAACAAACTTATGACAGCTCTTTGGTTTGCACTTGCACAGACTGTGTGACGTTTATGAAATGCATTGTTCACAAAAGTAACATCATCACACTTTTTTTAAAAGAGTCAGAATCTTTATTGTCATTGTGCTTTAAGAACAACAGAAACTGTATCCAAACAAATTCAGTGCAAGTGGCAAGAGAAAAAAAGTATAATAAATAAATAAATAATATAGTATATAGAAGACTGTATATGAGAATGGACAAGGGAAAATATGGTTATTGCACAGTGATTTAATCCTTAGAAAAATATTGTAGAGTTAAGAGTTCGCATTTTCACAGTGGTTTATCCCCGAGTATATTTATTAATGCAACAGCCGGTTTTGGCTTGAAGTGTCCTGCACCGGCTGCCTGAGGGTAACAGCTGGAACAGGTGATGTGCACATTGCCTGCATGTTAAAACATCAGGGCATGCTTTCACATACGAACTTCTCCCTCCTCGTGGTACCCCTGAGTTTTGTTTTAAGTTTGTTTTCCTTTAAAGCATGGCACGTCTCTCTGCTTTCATCAACCTAAAATGCTCCTCCCAAAGATCCCACCTCATGCCTCTGAATACCAGCTGCTGTTCAGCTTTAAATCTCAGAATAGTTTGGCACTCATCATGTTCCAGTTTTCTAAGAAAAAATTAGGAAATGTGTGAACTAACAGCTGATTCGAGTCTGTCAGTGTGTCCGCATTTCTCAAATTTCTCATGTTTTTGAAGCTACGGCTGAAGTCTGTTTCAACAAATCAAACCGACTCCACACTGGATAAATAAGAAACTGTACAAAGTACTAGTGCAAATAATTAATACAAACTATTATGCAAATTATGATTGGAAAACAGAGCAGGGCACCGGCTTATGACCCAAATGATCTAACAGTGGGTTGTTTCACTGTGTTCATCAGAATGAAAGCCTGGGGGACGAAGCGTCTCTCTGGCAGCTGGTTTTTCATCACAGAGCCAGTTTATTTACTAGTTTGAAACCTGAAAATATAACAGCAACACTTTCCCCTGTAGGTCTGCGAGAGACGTCCTGAGAGTTACGTCTGACTTGTTGGAAATTACTAAGCACATTTGCAGGAAATTAGCTGGAAAATTAGCAGTGGTGGGATTTTGAAAGGTTTTCAGGGGAAACAATGGAAGCAGCAAACTTTCAGCTCATCTTCTCAGGCTGCAGACATCTGTCTGCTTCAGCTTCTGTTTGATGAAATATTCAAACTTATGTTGAATTTCATGAAGGCTCATCTGATCAGCTGTTTCTATTGGATGCTCTGATGCATACTGACTCAGCAAGTAGTTTTCGCTCACCTGATCCATCACAGGTACACAGCAAAAACTAACACTGGAGAGTGTCTATATGGGTCCACACCTCTGAGTGTTAAATACAACACTGTTGAGTGTTAAATTAACACTTTTGACAGTGTTATATGTTTAAAAGTAACCCAGTCAGTTTTGAAGATTAACAAAGACTAACACTGAGCAGTGCTGATTTTCTAACACTGGAAAATAACTCAAAATGTTAGAAATATTCCAGCGCCTGTGGCACGTGTGTGTGTGCGTGTGTGTGTGTGTGTGTGTGTATGTATGTATATATATATATGTATATATATATATATGAACGTCTACAGGAGGTGGAAGAAAGATTTCTGTGAGATTCTGAGTGTCCCCTCCTCTCCATTTCTATCCAGGTGAAGGCAGGAATCCCACCAGGAGAAACAGGAGAGGATGAGCGCAAGCGTCCAAAGTTTCTGCTCAGAACGGTTCACCTGCTGAGTCCTTGACTCACCTAGAGTGTCTTTATTGGCCGAAACCTGCAAAGAAACCAGAAACTCACCTGGTCAGCTCAGACAGGTACCACACGAGATGAAAGCTTGAGTGCAGAACAAACTGCATGTCTGTCACGTCTGAAATGTTACGACTCAAACATCAGAGCTCTAAACTCTGACCGGTGTCATCGATCCATCCCTTCACATTCACTCTGCGCACAGCGGGGACGAGTTTAACGACTGTCGTCTCAGATGTTAAGAAAAGGAGAGTTTGGATCTACTGCACTCAGTCAAGTCTTTCTAGTTTCAGGGATGAAGCTCTTCGTCTCTCCAGTTTCCTGACCTCACAGTATCATTCTTTTAACTCAGTCATTAACTTACAAACACAGAGACATCAGAAAGCTGCAAACCCACAACACACACAACCCCTAAGAACATCAAATCATTCTGAGCTTCATTTTTCTAACAAGGACTATTTGGGTATCAGTGACCTCTCAATGTGCATAAATATGTTTTTGGCTTTGTTCTCTTTCCTGAGCAGGTGATAAGAGACCATCTTCAGTTACAAACTGCTTAAATGGAACATTTAAAGACCAAACTCTCACTTTCCAACTCAACATATGAATAGATCAGAATGAGCAGGAAGCTGAAATGAAAGGATAGACGTGTGTTCATTAAATGAAAGCGATCACTTTTCAGAGCTTCTGTGGCTGCACAGGAAACACACACACATTAACCTACCTTACTGTTTTCACAGGTGTGTTATGTAGAATTCGACACCCACAGGAGATCCCTGCTCCTAAATGTTGCACAGCTTGCTCCACCAGCACTAACCAATAAATGATCATTACTTATGGTCACCTATCAATAAACATGCATCAGGAGCCCAGCAGCACCTTCAGAGGGTCACACTGCTCTGACCTATGACCTTTGAGCTTGAAATTCTCACAATGACATGAAAAAACCCTTTTTAAACAGATTTGATTGTTTTAAGGTCTGAGGTCGTCCCAGATGAAATGACCTTTTTTCAAAAAGCAAAACAAAACAACTAATTTCTGTTTAATTCACTGTCTGAAACCACAACCGTTCACACAGGAAGTCCCGCCCACAGTCACCTGATTCAGAGCAGCTTTGACCTTTAAACAAAGACATTGAAGAGAAAACAAAACAAAAACAGGTGAAAAAAAAGCTGTTTTACACTTGGAACAAAGCAGTAACTTATATGACAGATACACAGATACTCTGATTCAGGTTTCTTTAATGCTTCTCTGACTGAAACAATCAGCATCCTTTCATTTCTGTCTCAGTTATCAAAGACCAGATGTGAATGCCGGCCTTCATCTACATAATTATTAATAACAAAATGGTTCTTCTCCATCCTCCGCTCTGATAATATTGCGGATGAAGATGTCACCGAAGCTTCTGACAACTCCCACATATTCACAGATCATTGTTTTAGACGAGACATTTATCACAAAGACCAGACTGAATCAGTGTTTATTTCATTTTCAGAACACAAACACAAAGCAGTTTAAATCATGAACATGCTTTTTGCTTAAATCAAATGTAGGTTTAACAGCTCCATGCATGAGAAAAATGTCTCTGCATACCTGCTGCATAACATTAAGTCGTAATGGCTGAAAATGAGCTGACATTCATGAATACAGTGAATTATTATTACCATAAGATGTGAGATATGCTACACAGTAAGCTAAAACAGTTTCATTAGTCAGGAGGTGGTCTGTGCAGATACAGAGTTGGTGAAAAACTGCCTAGCTATCCTCAGAAATAAACCTAAAAAAAAAAGAAAGAAAGAAATGAATGTGAAACCTCTCAGCTCTTCTCAGAGGCGGCGTTCACCTCCATCTCCCACTTCTCCAGGAGGTCCTGCAGGTTCAAATTGAAAACATCGATGCCCTTTTGGGAAAGGTGTACACCATCGACCCGGTAAAGACCTGTGTTTGCGCCACAGCGGATGTTATCGTGGGTCAGAGAGGTGCCACCCAACTCTGAGATGATATTTTGGATCCGGCGATTTACCGTAGTGCGGACCAAATCGACCTCGTGGCTGTCCACTGAGTGGCGCCACACCCTTCGAGGGAGGATATTGGACCACACAAGGACGCACTGTGGGAAGATGCTCCTCATAGACGTCAAGTCCTTCTTGACGGAGGCTAGCAGGTCTGTGGGGCTGTCGGTGCTCAGGTCATTCCCCCCCAGGTGCAGGATAAGGACATCTGGGTTGGGCCAGGTGACCTTCAGCTGGTGGAGCTGCGGCAGCAGCTGAGACCATGTCATGCCCTGGGTGCCCTTCCACCAGACGGTCACCTTGCCAGGGTCCATGCCCAGCTGCATACCTACCTCCGGAGACTTGGCACGTGACTCGGCCCAATACACCAGTGAATGACCGACGATCCAAACGTTCCTGGGCTCACTGCTGACTTGTTTACCTGGAAATTTCAACAGGATATACTTGTAAGTGCCAGAGCCTTATGGAACATCTTCACAAGCTGAACCCACATCACATTTAGCATCAAATCCCAAAGCTAAGACTACTCCATCTTCAAGCTGGTTTCACAAAGTTCTTTTAGACCAAAGCATCAGGTCAACTTTAATTAGCGCAAAATTATAATTTTAAAACGTCCAGAAGAGATTTGCAGTGCTTGGACACTTGTGACGGGTGACAGCTGAATTAAAGGTCCATCGACCTTTGTGAAACAAGCAACCTTAATACAGGTGACATCACATAGGATTATCTGTGCAATATTCACCCTCTCAACTTCATTTGTAGATGTGGTTCCATTTTGCTTCATTGTGCTTACTTGGTGCATTATTAAACCTTTTCTTTGTCGTATTTGCTGAAGCTTTCTAGCTCAATACATCAGTGACTATATAAATTACTGAAGTGATAATTACCATTTCAGGAAAGTTAAGTGTTAAGCCAAAAGAAAACCTACCATTTACAGGTTTGTGATAAATTAGTATCTACATCTTCAGACTCATGACTTTATTGATATGTTTATATTTTAAAAATGTACTTTTGACTATATTACAGCAATCAAAACTATCAGCCTGATTAATCAAGAGACCAAAATGATTACCTACCTTCGCCATCAAGACATTAAATAAATCTGCTGTGTTTTTATTTTAAACCTCTTTAAAATCTAATGTATGCAAAGCTGTTTGCGACCGTTGCTGTAGCAGCTTTTATATCCCTAGCTAATAACTCAGTCCCAAATAACATCTCATTTCTTAAACATTTCATTTTTACAGATAATACTGATGCACAAAGAACACTATCAGCTTCATTCTAAGGCCGTTTTACTCCGAGGTTGCTTCAGAGACCAATATTTCATGTGGGGAAAGGAAATGGAGCTTAAGCTCAAAAAAGCCCAACGAGGGCAGACAAATGGGAATGTGGAACCCCAACTACACTCGCTTGACTGTCATTGGGGGTTACGGCCAGTGTTTCAGGGCTTATAGCACAGTCGAGTCATAGCCAGGTAACCGAAACAATATCTGGGAGAAAAATTCTCTTTCCATAAACTTTTTATCATTTACAATCCAACCACCAATGGTGACACGTTTAAACAAAGCTGAAATCTCTATTGGAGATCACATTTCAGCCAGTATGAAGTTCTTCTTCTCTCCACATGGAACACTAATGGCTGAATCTGCAGGCAGTGTCCAAGGCTTCAAAATGGCCTTAAAGTGGTCCATTTTTTTTGTATGATCGGGGCACGCATTTACATCTGATCATTACTACTGAAACTATTGGTGGATATTTAACAGCTTGACTAGAGTGTGGGATTTAGTCATTGAGAGTACCTTAAAACTACAAAGATGAAGTTAGTGAGGGGGTGGATCCAAAGAAAGAGTCATTTAAGTGTGGGTCATATCTTTAGAAAGTGCAAGGCGTAGGCCTATCTAGTATAACCCTCTGTTCACATTATGCCCTGTTGTTAGATTATTTGAGAGATTTTCTCCATTTCCATTTCCCAATTCCATATTGGACCTCATTATTTCACTGACATCTAAACCAAACTGGTCTAAACTGGAAGTCCAACCTGTGAAACCTCACAGGTCTGCAACGTGAATAGAAGTTACCTGAGCACATGTTTAAAGGCAGAGATGAGACCTGTTGTGTGTGGAGTCACACTGGATGTAAATGCGTCAAAGTGTGAGCTGTGACAGACGACCTACTGCCGTTTGGAAGATGGAAGTCCAAAGGTTTGAAGTTCAACCACTTCCTGTGACACGGCCATGTTTGTGGCACAGAAAATAAATACAGAACCCAAAAGGTGCGGATAAAGATATCTATACGACCATCAGGCAGGATTATCAGCAGTGCGTCAGTCCCAGCTTCAAAAGGAGTTCTCTGTTAGCTTTCTGAGCTAACATTGGTATTACCGGTAAGACAAGCAAGAAAAGTAAAACGTCCCTATCATATAACAAAAGCTGGATGGCTTAAAATATTGGTTTTACAACTCTTGAAATCTAATTTTACATTCAAACATAAGAGTATCAGATTGTGCTACATGATACTGATGCTCTACCAAAGAAACGGTGATCTCTAGCTGAGACTAGTGTCACAGACCAACAGGTACAATCCCAACCATGTAATCAAGTTAAACAACCCCCCTCCCAAAAAAAAAAACCCAAAACAAAAACTTTGCACATTTTATATAAAGGATGATTTAAATTGATCTCTTAAATTGAAACACAATGCTATGCTGCCTTAAACAAGTTTTAAAAGTATTCTATGATCAGAAGCAATATTTGTACTGAGGGCAGTGGACCCATTCTGCTACTCCATATCGGAATATATAACTGATGTTCTTATTAAATGTGACTAACTTTCACATAATGTTATAAGTCTAACTAAAAGTCATCCAAAAACTCTGACTGAACCATCACTTTATGTTTTGTCTTCTTTCAAGAGACAGCCAATCAGGAGAAAGTGGCTTTTATATAAGGTGGCCTTCAAGAGGCAAGAGCTCTTCAGGCGAGTATAAAGACTTAGTCACAGGATACAAATACAGAGCTGGAAATTAGCAGAATAGGTCCACTTCAAGCTAATGACACCTGCGTAATGAAGCCTATGGTAACAAGATGGGTAATCTAATGAGATTAATATGGACGTTATATACCTGGAGTAAATTTTCCAAATGAAACAGGACAAATTTATCTGGACACAATGCTCTTCATCATACTTGCTACTCTTTTGTGACATTCAAAGAAGCCTATAAAACACAAAATCTTGTATCTAAGATTGAAATCAAGCAGATGTGAAATAATGTAGTTAGCAGTCCAAACAAGTCTACTCTGGAACAAAAGTCACATCCTTAATGAGTAACCTCTCTTATCTCTCATTAGGTACCAAATTAGTTCTAAAATATTAGATAACCAAACATTTTTACCTGCGGTGGAATTAAACAACCTTCTCAAGGAAGCTTTCCTGATTCACGAGCTCTTCCAGTTAAGTATTAAACCTGGCTGGATAAAAATAACTATTCCCGAGTTCCTTTTACTGTAAATGAATAAGGAAGGCTTTACTTGTTGGTGCCCGGATTACGAGTAGTCTCCTGGATCTTCTTCTGCACACTTTTCAGTTCGATGCAAATGGAAATGAGCAAACTTGACTTACCCTGAGTATTTCATTAGGACTGGACTCAAGAACTTCAAATCAAACACAAAAAAATCTTGTGCAAACAATTATGTAAAAACTAAAGACTAAATGCCTAGAAAAGTGGACTTGTTAGCAATAATCAACCAAATTATAATTACCGCTTAAAACAATCAGAAAAGAAGCTGTTTCAAGATGGAACAAACGCTCATTAAAAGATGGCAAAGCATTCGTGACCGCGAGACATTTTGGCTTAAGAGAGCAGAGTTCATAAGAACCTGTAGCTTAGCATTTCCAATATACTTCCAATGCGAAAATGGACACAGTCTGAGATCTGCTGTATTTAAGGTACTGTCATCGTTAATGAGCTACAGCTGACATAGTTTCTAACACTATCTGCAGGAAACATTTTCTCACTTCAGTCAAATGTCCGTTTTGACATCCTTAAGCTCGGACAGTATATATCAGTAACATGCATAGATGGCTGATATATACCTAACATTAGCTGTATAACGGCTAACTACACACAAAATGACAGCTCTAGACAACCTCTTAGCATTGCATGCATTTGGGCAGACGGGGCTCAGAGTACGGGGCTGGACTACTTCATTCGACGCTAATTCATGTACGCCGAACTTATTCCTGTACTGACGCTCCCTCATTATGATACAACCCTAGATCTTGGATCTAGGCAGTTCTGATAAGACTGAGACCTCAACTACTTAACCTTGAATTTTAGACTAAATAAAGAAAAGAATAGTAGCTACCCAAGATTTTGATAAGACAGAGCAACCAAATATAGATAGGAATGAGTCAATCTATGAATTTTGGGATGGTCTTTATCATGGTCTTCCTCCTGGTGAGCTGAATCAACATACTGAGTTTATTAAATGAAAGCAGGTATCAGGAAAAACATAAAACCATTCAAAGCTTAGAAATGGGATATTATACTAGCTGTTCAGTGTTTACACTCAGTGGTCACAATTTCAGTACACCTCTCAGTATTTGGTACTGTGTTGAGGCTGAGAGGCCCGATACAGGATCTACTGGCTGTTTGGGGCTCAAATCAGGATTTGCCTTCGCTGTCTCCTGGAATTCCCTCTTTGGATTGGAGATGTGATCCTTCATCCAAAATTATTATAGACCTTTATTTTAGGACGACCCAGAGGTAAAACCAGCATACAAGCAGTCAGCAAATACCATTTAGCAAAAGAATATACTGTCCACAAGGTACCTGTGGACAGCTACAGGTACCTTGGTGTTCATCTGAACAATAGACTGGACTGGACTCATAACTCAGACGCCCTCTACAGGAAAGGGCAGAGCAGGCTGTACCTGCTGCGGAGACTCAGGTCGTTTGGAGTGGAGGGCCCACTCCTGAAGACCTTCTATGACTCTGTGGTGGCTTCTGCTATCTTTTATGGCGTGGTCTGCTGGGGCGGCAGCATCTCTGCTGGGGACAGGAAGAGACTGAACAGGGTGATCCGAAGGGCCAGCTCTGTTCTAGGATGCCCTCTGGACCCAGTGGAGGTGGTGAGTGACAGGAGAACGGCGGCTAAGCTGTCATCCCTGTTGGACAACATCTCCCACCCCATGCAGCAGACTGTGACAGCACTGAGCAGCTCCTTCAGTGGGAGACTGCGGCACCCACGGTGTGGGACGGAGAGATTTCGCAGGTCTTTCCTCCCCACTGCTGTCAGACTCCATAATAAAGACTTTAACTGAACAAACACACACATCCACACATGTGCAATAATACTAAGTGCAATAATCCTTTCTGTCATCGTTGTATTTTTACTCAGTTGTATATAGTATTTGTATTTGTATTCTATTTTTATCTTATTGTATATTTATTTTATTTTATTCTATTCTGTACAGTTGTGTACTGTATTTATTCTTATTGTATTCTAATTTTTGCCTCATAACTTTTGCACTGTCCACTTCCTGCTGTGACAAAACAAATTTCCCACGTGTGGGACTAATAAAGGTTATCTTATCTTATCTTATACCTTCTGAATTACATGTACCGTATTTTCACGACCATAAGGCGCACTTAAAAGTCTTAGATTTTCTTCAAAAAGTACGGCGCGCCCTATAGCGCAGTGCGCCCTGTGTGTTGTAAGGAGGACGTAGTAGAGAACACCATGAGAACGCTAAAGGGTGAAGTGTGGGCGTTGATCGTATATACCGGACAATCGCACATACCTGTATAAAAGGACAGGTATGTGCATTATGTGGAACATCGTTGTTTTAACAACCCTGAAAATGGCAAAGAGACACGCTTACGAAGCACAGTTTAAACTGAAGGCCATCAGCTATGCGGAGGAACATGGAAATCGAGCAACGGCGAGAGAATTTAAGATTAACGAATTGATGGTTCGAGCAAAGAACGAGCGGGAGAAGCGTTTCGACGGTCACCATTCGGCTAAAAGCAGTTTCACTAGCTGAAGAGATGAACATTGAACATTTCCGAGGAGGTCCGTCTTGGTGCTTTCGTTTTATGAAACGGTGCCATTTTTCCATCCGGACCAGGACTACGGTAGCGCAGCAACTTCCAGCGGATTATAAGGAAAAGCTGGCCATCTTCCGCTCCTACTGCAGCAAACACATCGGCGACAAAAACATCCAGCCCAGCCACATCACAAACATGGACGAGGTCCCGCTCACTTTTGACATCCCGGTGAGTCACACTGTAGAGAAGAAGGGGACCAGCACGGTAGCGATACGCACAACGGGGCACGAAAAGTCTTCTTTTACTGTTGTGCTTGACTGCCATGCTAATGGACAGAAACTGCCGCCTATGGTGATTTTTAAGCGAAAGACTTTGCCTAAAGAGAAGTTTCCAGCAGAAATCATCATTAAGGCAAATGAAAAGGGCTGGATGGATGAGGAAATGATGAAAGAGTGGCTGAGGGAGGTGTATGTAAGGAGACCAGGTGGTTTTTCCACGCATCACCATCGCTCTTAATCTGTGACTCTATGCGTGTCCATCTCACAGACGATGTGAAAAAACTAGTGAAGCAAATGAACTGTGAGCTTGCTGTCATTCCGGGAGGCCTGACAAAGGAGCTCCAACCGCTGGACATCGGTGTGAACCGCCCGTTCAAAGTAAGGCTGCGAGCGGCCTGGGAGCGATGGATGACCGATGGAGACCACAGTTTCACCAAGAGTGGAAGGCAGCGCCGGGCGAGTTACGCCACAATTTGCCAATGGATTGTAGATGCTTGGGCTAACATGTCTGCTGGCACTGTTGTTCGAGCTTTCGCAAAAGCCGGCATCGTTTCCGAGGAGCCGCACGGCACGGAAAGTGACTCTGACGGTGAAGAAAGTGAACCTGGCATGTTTGATGGAGATTTAGCGCAGCTGTTCAGACACAGAGGATGAGGACTTCGATGGGTTTGATTGATGATAAAAATGTGAGTACCAAACTTTGTTTTGCTCCTGCTTTATTTTTAAATATGCACACTTGTATGCTTGTGTGTTGTTGATGATGACGATTACTGGTAATAAAAATGTGAGTAAGGTACCGAACTCAGGTTTGCTCCCGCTTTATTTTTAAATACGCATACGGTACTTGTATGCGCCCTATGATCCAGTGCGCCTTATGTGTGTGTTAAATACAGTAATGGCACACATAACTGAGACTGCGCCTTTTAGTACAGTGCGTCTTATGGTCGTGAAAATACGGTAGGTATGAATGACCACTGAGTGCAAGTAAATCTAAGCTGAATATGGTGCTAGCTTTCCAAAACATGATCACTCTGCCTACCTGTCTAGTTATCAATGTGGGTTGATGCTAAAAACTGTCAGGTTCTGGACTGGTACTGAATGTTTGGTCATACAGTGTAATTACACTCAAAACAAAGTCTATATTCCAATGGAAGAGACCAAACGCATTATTTTGCGGAATTCAGATGGCAGCTGGTGGCTTCTCTCGATCATTGGATGAACCACCAGACTCAGTAAACGGGAGCGTGTGTGTGTGTGTGTATATATATATATATATATATATATATATATATATATATATATATATATATATATATATATACACACACACACATACATATATACATACACATATATCTGACTCTACTGTGTAGGAATCTATAAGATGGCAGGGCCACCTAGGTGAAGAGACGTGACTGTATCTTAGCAATAGATAGGTCTCTCTCCAATAGGGCGTACCTGGCTAGCAAGGCTTGGGTAGTTACATGTTTTCAATTTCAGAGAAAGTGAAGCAATACTTCCTTGATGTTATCTTCTGAATGTTTTACCACGTGGCTGGGCTTCTCACTAAAACCTGCTTTTGTTTTTTTGTTTTTTGAATACTCAAAGTACCTGTCAAGTGAAATAAAAAGAAACCATGAAAATAATATACATTGTATTCAGTGGAAAATATATTTGTCATTCAAATACCTGCAAGTGAAAGGTTTCTAGTTAGGATGAAATATCTTATTTTAAAAACAGAGGTTCTGATACCTGACGAGATCAGCAAGCCATCCTTACTGGTCTCCCCTTGCTTCTTACGGGCTAGCATCTCCTTGAACTCCTGTTCTCTCTTTTCCAAAAGTCTCTGGTTGTACAAATCCAGCTGCAACATAAATATAAATACCTTCTGTCAAGACTTCCACCATGATGCAGTTGATCTTATCGTTCTTTTAACATTTCCTGGGTTTCTAACTCTCAAGTGCACAAGTTATCTGGAAACATACGATCTAAGGAAAGAACCAATCCAAAAAACAGACGTTCTGCAGTACATTTATTTTATCTCTCGTGCAGTAAAATATCTGATAGTCTAGTAGTGCCGAACCCTACCTTCTCCTTCTGCTTGAGCTTTATGTCATCTTCTGTCTCTACTAATGGGGGCTCTGTGGGTAAACTGAACTGGACAGATTTGACTGGTTTGGCTGGTGACTGAACAGCTAGAGATTTCACGGTCTCAATGACCTTCAGGCATCTCGCCACTGTTGTAGAGATAGCAGAGTGGTCAGTGCTTACAGGACTTGAAGATGTCAGTGTTGGTGATGGTGGTAGTACCACAGTAGTGATTAAAGGTTGTGTAGGACTGGTGGTCCCAAGGGGAGGTGCTTTGTCTGGCACTTCAATAAAAGGCAAGACTGATTGATTGGAGGGTGGAGAGAAAGGAGGCTGTCCAGGATGACGTCGTGGTGGAGGTCCAGGAGGCGGTCCCGGAGGAGGCTGTCCTGGCCGCCGTGGAGGGGGTCCAGGTGGAGGTCCAGGAGGTTGTCCCAGTGTTTGGAATTGTGTACCAGCTGCAGGAGGAGTTTGAGTGACCATGCTGGATGTGGACGTCTGCGTTGGCAAAATCTCAGCGGTGACGCCAAGTGGCCAGTTGAATGGTGGTGTTGGATGTCGGTAGTGAGCAGGTGGAGGCCCAGAAGGGGGTTTTGGAGAAGGAGTGGTGGTGGCTGTGCTCCCCATCGTTTTGGTAAGACTCTGTAGCTGTTGTGCCTTCTTAAATGCTTCTAACTCTTGCTGGTCCAGGAAATCTTCATATTCAGACACGTTAGTTTTCTGTCTGCTGAGCGGCTCCAAACTGGAGGATCTGACAGGCGAGTGGGAATGGATGCGATCCGATTCCAGGGAACCGGTTCTGGTTGTCCGCAGTTCTTCCCGTGGAGCCGATGAAGTGTCTCTCTCCGTGGAAGATCTCGGGCTAAAGACTTTCTCCTGGGCTTGGCTGGCTAGTTTAGAGACCTCTCCTGTGCTCAGCTTCAAGCCAATAGTACGAAGTAGACTCTGGATCTTGTCATAGGGTTCTGTCTTTGGATCCTCATTTGTTTTCTCAACAGAGGAACGTTTAGGGCTCGGTGGTCTCTTTTGCCCTTCTTGGGCTAGACTAATGCTTGGTGGCTCTTGAGCCAGCCCCACAATTCGAGAGAAACCCTTACCATCCTGAAGAGCCCGCTCATGAGGCAGAAGGTCATCATTAACATGAACTGGTCCCAAATTCTTTTCAGCATCCACCTTTCGGTTAAGCATATCAAGGAAACGGTCCAGGGGTGGTTTCTCAGTTGGAGGAGACAAGCGTGACTTCTTCTCCTTTAGTTTGGGAGAAGGGCTTCTAGGAGGTGAGTCTATGGGCGAAGGGGGTCTGAATGAGGTCTGGCATGAGGATGTGGCAGCACTATGGGACAAAGGCGGGTGAGTCGAAGCTGTGTGAGCTTTGCCAGCGTGAGAAGGGGGCGAGAGGCCACGAGGTTCTGGAGAGTGGCTTCGTTTGGCTGGGGGATATGGATCGTAAGGTCGGTCCACATACGCCGGGTCATAGTAGCGATCATCGTAGGGTTCATCATAAACATCGTATCGATCAGTGTAGCGGCGGCTGGTAGATGGCGGGCCACCATAGGGAGATTCACTATAGAGGTGACTTTCATAAGAGCGGTCACTGTATGGACGGTCACCATACTGATCTGCGTATGGCCGAGTGGCATACGGGTCACTGTAGGACCTGTCTTGGTAAGCACTATATGGGCGGTCATAATAAACATCGTCGTAAGGAGGACGGTGGAGATATTCTGGTCCATCTGGTCGTTTCTTTAAGATGGAACGGACCGGTTTGTACTCGGCGAGGGGAACGGCGATCCTACCGTGGTCGTAGTCAATGCAGGTCCTCTGTCCAGGTTCCAGTCCTCTTGGGTCCACCAGCGACTTTTTGTAGGCGATCATTTCATTCAGCTCCTCCAGTTCCCGCTTCTTCCTCGCCAGCTCGTCATCCACAATTCCACCTCGCCTAGGAGGAGGGCTCAGTTCCCTCCTCCTCTTGTGATTTTCTTCATGGTCTCTGTTTGTTTTACTCCTTCTCTTGCTGGCCCGGTCTTTGCTCCTCTCCCTGCTCCTGCTTCGGCTCCTGCTGGAGCTCTTGCTCCGGCTGCGACTCCTGCTCCTGCTCTTGGAGCGGCTTCGGGTGCGCTTGTGTAATCTCTCTCGGCTTCGCCTCTGCCTGCTGCTCCGGTGTTCACGTTCGACGCTGGAGCTGCATCTCTTTTTGATACGTCCAAACTGGTCTCTGGAGGGACTTCTGCTCCGACTCCTGCTCTGACTCCTGCTGTATCTACGCCTTGTGGCGCTGTAATCCTTCTTGTTAGTCTTACTGTCCTGTGCTCTGAGATTTTTCACCACTGCCTTCAGCTTCTCTGCCTCTGGTTTTTCCTTCCTGAGGAAGTTACAGGGAGGTTGTTCTTAATAAGTTTTACAACTTTTCCGAGATACAAAAAGAAATATGGCATTTATTCAGAGCCAAACGTATTTACACGAAGAGTGGTAACATTTTGAATGTATAACTTACTCTTCGGTAGCTTTTGTCAGCTTGATGGTCATCTGCCAAAAAAGAGTTATGACAAATTCATTAGAATGATGACGATTTTGCATTCTTCGCAAAAGATTTCTTACAGTTTGAAGGAAAGTTTGGAAGACTCCATAAAAATGATGGCATAAATTACCAACAGAACTAATGAGAGTTTGCCCACCATGCACCTCCACACTGGACTAATGTAAACATAAATCAGGTCATCCTCACCTTTCCTTTGTTTGCACCGACACCACCAAGTTTCCTCACTGGGAGGAAAACGCTCTCTGTGTAACGTTTTATCCTAATGGCCTGGACTCCCCCGTCTGCTGTTTCATGCTTGAAAGAAATGACAAACATCATTTTAATCGGAAATGTCACCAGGCGCGTCCAAACGCGTGATTTCCTCACGTTTGAGCTTGAAGCGTTAAATCTAACACCAACATCAAGAGAAAAAACAGAGAGGTCTGCAGAGGAAAACTCCGAGACTGGACTAAACAGATGAAAACAAGATGTTCTTGAAGACGTTCCCCTCATTTCATTTTAAAAGTTCGGTTGCTACCAACCAGAAAGCCTCAGCACTTCCTGTCTTGTTTCTCTGCCAGCAGTTTGACGAGTTGTTCCGGAATATCATTTAGCTGCCTCTCAAGTGGATCCCTGATCCACTGGTTGGATAAACTCCACCTCCTCTGCAGCTAGTAGTCCTCGTTCTACTCGGCACACCACGGAGGCTTTCCAGGAAGAGCCTGGACCAGCTGGAGGCGGAGTCTGTCCGTGAGATGAGGGATTCACCGGAAAGGCAGCCAACTATTTTTCAGTAAGAGCAGTTTGTGTGCTTGTGTGACCTCCACAGATCACCTTGTGGTAGTTCCATTTAGAAATGTTTGGACCCTCCTCTGGAGTTTACCTGACATCCGGTAACCTTTCCCTCCACCCCGAGAACCCAGCAAGGGGACTCACCGGGACGATGCTAAACTCAACCTTCTCGTTCAACTCCAGCTTCTTCTTCTCGATCACCTCAGACATGTGGAAGAAGAGCTGGGGGTTCTGAGTGCACTTGATGAGCCCGGAGTCCTCCAAGAACTCGATCACGATGCCCTGGTTGGAAAAGCAACAGAGACCTGGACTCAGACCCTAAGAACCAAACTGAGGCCTTGTTCTGTTTTTGACTCTGAGGCTGGGAGTAACCGGACGTCAAGTCTTACGTGCTGACGCTGTTCAGTAGATTCTTCAAAGGAGTCGTGGAGAATTTCCACGCAAGTCGCCCGCTCCTCTTTGGTCTCCCGATGGGTTGCGATGTTAAAGCGCACCTGTGCAGGCGAGACACAGTTCAGGATCAGGTTCAAAAGAAGCAAACGTTCTGTAGATGCTGAACTCTGAGACCTTATTTGCGTTTATTTTGCAAATAAACGCGGCTGGTCTGAAACATAGAAGAAGAAAGTCCAGCGTCCTCACCTTGTCACCATCGAGCATGGTGGCAGTGGTCAGGAGGTCTTTGGGGCCAAAGGTCAGCTGTTTCTGTTGGCCGTCGATGGTCATCACCAGCCGGCCCACCTCTACGTCCGATTTGGTTTTGACTTCAGCAACAGGAGGCTTTTCCTTCGTTACCTCCTCATATGTCTTCTCCTTCTTCAGCTCCAGTGTTACCTCCTGTCCTCCCTGCACCTCTCCCTTCTCTCCCTCCTCCATTTTCTCCACTTTTATTTGCACCTGAAAGAAAACAACAAACTGAGTGTTTTCTTTTCGTTTTTCAGGGAAATTGCCGTTTCCACAGAGCTTTTGAAGTTGTACCTGTCCAGCATCGGCAGCTCCTTGCTCCTCCTCAGTCGCCTCCTCTTTCTCCTCGAGCTCCTTCTTTATTGTCTTGGGAGGGTGTCTGGGAATTGATTTGAGGATGGTGCCTTCAAATCGCTCCTTGCTGATGTCGTCCAGCGTGTCGGGGTCTCTCATTGTGAAGCCGAGCGGCGTCCACTGCAGAATGTCAGGACAGCGAGCGTTCAGAAACAGTTCAGAGTTTTATATTTGTGGCTCGTGATATTTTTGTGAAGATAAACGGACACAGTCAAAAAAAAAAAAAAAAAAAAAAACAGTTTAATGCACTTTTATGAAAAAATAAAATGACAATAAGAAGCTCTGATTGGCGAGTCATGACTCCCTGATTTCATTCAATAACCATTAGTGGCTTGAACGCTCAGGACCCGCCTACTTTGCAACGCTAATGATATTATTATTGAGCTGTTGGCGTGGGGCGCCCTCTGTTGGCTGTTGTGGGTTTCTTTGCTATAAAAGAGCTGCAAAATGTGGCGTCGCAGCCTGAACTCAGCGCCTCTAACAACCCGAGCAACTCTTTCCTCACCTTGTCTTTGGCAGCTGCCAGTGCTGCAGCCACCTCCTCCTTCTTCTTCCGCTCCAGCTCCCTCTCACACTCCTCCTCCTCCTCTCTCTTCTTGCTCTTTTCCTCCTTCCTCTTCTTCCTTTCTTCCTCCTCTTTCTTCCTCTCCTCTTCATCCCGTTTCTTCTGCTCGTATAAGATCGGGTCCTCGATCTTCTTCGTCCTCCTCAGCCTGATGGCCCTTGTGTTCGATTTCACCTGTGGAGACAAAACGATGGATAAAACCCGCCCCCTCTCTGCAGCTCGCTCCCGTTTGGTTTGCGCACTCACCTGGATGGTCGTGAACTCCACCTCTTTCTGGACGTCGTCACCGTTGAACTCTGTATCGCTGAAGTTCTCGCAAACGTCAAAGGGAAGCTCGCCGTGCTTCTCCGACTTTAGGATGCCGACCTCTGGCCCCAGCGAGGTGATGATGCCCTGAAAGACAGCGGCTCTTGAGAGACCAGAAGCAAAACGGAGGAGGCGGGTCATCAGTGTGCGTGCTGCGTTACCAGCTCTCGCTCCTCTTTGGTGTATTTGAAGGTGAACGGGACTTTGGGTTTGATGTTGGCCGCTCTCCTCTTCCTCGTCACTGTGTCGATCAGCAGGTTGATCAGCACGTGGTCGTTCTTCAGAAGCGTGACGCCGCAGTCTCGATCGTCGAAGGTCACGTTGGTCCTGACGGTGCCGATGTTGGCGTGGACCTGGCCCGGGTAACCAGGCATGCCGGACTGGAGGCATGGGAGAGGAGCTTATTAAATAAACATGTTAACGGCCTGGCTTAAAGTCTGCTTACTTCTCCTGTGTAACAACCGTTTCTCTAGCTCACCTGTTTAAATTGGATTAAGTCTTACAGTTTTGCATGATTAGGGGCGTGGCCTGTTTGACTGACAGGTGGATCCTTCACCTGAACTGGACATGTGGGGCGTGTTTGTGCTGTTGGAGCCGTTTTAATGAGGTCACTGTACTAAAAGACTGTCTGAGGGGGCGGAGCAAGAGTTTGGCTCCACAGTGAGATTCTGGGACTGTGATTGGATGTTGCCGAGTGCCGATTTGAAGATGTTAATAATTTTCATTTAACACTGTTTGAAGTCAATTAGTGACATCTGCTGGTCAATAATAATAAAACATTAGTTACCGTCTCGGTTTCCCGTTTGTCTCATCTCATTTTAAAACTGTTAAAGTTTGAGTTCAGGGTCACCTTGGGTTCGATGATAGTCTGGCTGACGATGCCCTCGTACAGCTCCGTGTCCAGCACCATGTTGGGTCCGATCTCCTGCTTGGTCCTGGTTCTGATTGGCTTGGTGAAGCAGTCTTTGCTGGTGTCGTTTTCTGTCTTATCCTCCTCGTCGCCGCCGGCGGTAGCAGTGGCGGTGCAAAGGGCCAGGAGGAGGGGCTCCTTCACCCGCTGGATCCTGACGGCTCGTTTTCCCGCTCTCAGCTGACGGTAAGAGCAGAGAAATGTTTGAAACAGTCCGGTCAATGGCGCCGACGGCCACTCTCAGCTAACGGCCTCACCTGGATGATGGTAAACTCCACCTCCTCGTTGATGTCCTCCTGCGTGAACTCGACGTCGCTGAAGTTCTCTTTGGTTTCAAAGGCGAGCTCCGTGTCGTCCTGCCTCTTGATGACGCCTTCTGTCTCCTTCAGGCTGACGATGACGCCCTGTCGCCCGCAGATGAGCGGAAAAAGTAAAACCATCAGACAGAGAAGCCGATTTGAGAACGTGAGCAATCAGATATTTCTCGTTTGAGGATAGACAGCGGAGAGGTTTCACCGCACGAGCACCGCCGGCAGGCGAGGATTGGCCTGACCTTCTCTCTGATCTCCTTGGTGTGGCTGAAGGTCGCCGGGATTTTGGGCTTGATGTTGGTGGCTCTGGTCTTCTCTGTGATGATGTCAGTCAGCAGGTTGATGAGCACCTGGTCGTTCTTCAGCAGCGTCACCGTGCTATCCTTCCTGTCGAAAGGCAGGTTCCTCCTCACGGGCCCGATGGTCACGTACACCTGACCTGGGTACTGACGCTCGCCGGGCTGCACGGCAACAGCACGTGGAAACGTGGAGGAGAGGAAGTAGAAACAGAGACATGAAAAAGCTTTAAAAAGGAGCTAAAACATTTAATCTCTTTGTTACAGTTTTCTGGTCTTACTGAATAAAACCTGAATAAACTAAACGCAGCTGAACCGAATAAACAAAAAACACAACAGAAATGTGAGAAATGAGAACATGAAGACAAACACACCAAACACAAACTGACAAAATTAACCACACAACTTATTACGACGCTTCTTTTCTCCTTTAGCTTTTTAATTTTGACAGATGAATAAATCAGAAAATTCAGACTGAATTTAAAAACAAATGAAGAGTTTCTTGTAAATCTAATGGTACTAAGGTGGCTACATGCACTGGTTTAATTTTCACTGATGCAGCAGATCTATTTTGAAAAGCAGGCTCAGTCCCTGCAGCTTTCAGTCATCTCAACTTTCAATAAGCATGAAAAGTCATTAAACTGGGACAGAAAATGACTGTAGAAGGATTTTTAAACACTTTCAATGTTGTTAAAGATGTTGACTGGCCGAGGATGTTATTTAAGGACCAGAGAAAGTCTTAGAGATGTTCAACAGTTTGATTGGCCAATCACAGACAAACTGAGGCCTGCGGCTTCCTTGGACACGCTCTCAATTTAACAGATACAGAATATTAAGAAATTATGTTAGTAAATTAAATAAATCCAACAAAAGATGTTATTACAAAAAAAGATTAAAAAGATCCTAACTGAGGTTTGGGCAGGAGAGCTAAATCAGTGCATCACTGTATACGTAGACACATCCTTCCTGACTACACCCGCTGATATCTGTGTGTTTATTTTAAGTTTGTACTCTAAGAAAAGGGATGGATCCACAGAAATAAATCATGCAGACAGAGCTGGTATGAATATAACTGAACGTCTTAAAATTAATGAGATAGAACCCATCAGGTGCTGATAACCTGAGGTCATTACAAACAGCAGCTGATGTGATAACGTCAGTCTGTCCTCTGGGTGGAATAACTTCTTACAGAGGAGCCAAAAGAGTTTCACTCGCTCTGAGTAGATGATAGAAGAACAGTCGATGAACACATCAGTGAACACTGTAGGACTGCGGCCTCACAGAGAACAGATGATCAGAGATGGTAAATGGTCTGTATTTGTATAGCGCTTTACTTAGTCCCTAAGGACCCCAAAGCACTTTGCACTACAACCAGTCATCCACCCATCCACACACACACATTCACACACAGGTGATGGCAGCTACATTGTAGCCACAGCCACCCTGGGGCGCACTGACAGAGGCAAGGCTGCCGGACACTGGCGCCACCGGGCCCTCTGACCACCACCAGTAGGCAACGGGTGAAGTGTCTTGCCCAAGGACACAACGACCGAGACTGTCCGAGCCGGGACTCGAACCTTCCGATTACAAGACGAACTCCCAACTCTTGAGCCACGATCGTCCCAGATAGTCGTTAGAGCTGAGCGTTTGATTCAACTCGATCATGAAATCTTATTGGATACATTAAATTGTTATGGTTTTGAAAAGTCTGCTGTTGAATGAGTTAAGAGTTGTTTACTGCATCGTTTAATGCGAGTAACTCTGACACTTGTGGTGTTCCTCAGGGCCGTAGCCTGGGGCCACTTTTATTTTCTGTCTTTACAAACGATTTGCGTTTTGCTTTGGACAGCTCCACCTCTGCGCTACGAACCTCTGCTATTGAAGAAGCTAACAGGGATCTTAATAAACACATAATGAAGCTCACTGAGAGAAGGCCGAGGGTTTGCAGCAAAGCAAAGGGCAGCTAACTTTGAGGAATCTAAAACAAAACAGATTTATCAGTTTCTTCTTTGCTACATGAGTCCAAATAACCTGCTTCATACATCTGACGCTTCAGTGAGAATCTACAAAGTAGAAAGTTGTAAAAATAAAGAGAAACTATTCAATGAAGAGGTGTGTACAAACCTTGTATATATATCAAAAACATTTAACTGACTGTTAATTTCATGTATGTATCAAAATGTATTTAATGCTGAATTTGGCAGTTTGGGTCGATACAACTTTATTTATATGGCACATTTAAAACCGAAGCTACACCAAAGTGCTTCACAACAAGGTTAAAACATAAGATATAAGATAAAAGGCTATAACAGAGTACAACCCCCCCCCAAAAGTAAAGTAAACAAGTAAATAAGAAATAAAACATTAGAGCACAGTTTAGAAGATAAAATTACTGGGTATTCATAAATATAAGGTGGGGGTATTTATACAGCGGAACATTAGTAGAAGATAAATAACATAAGGTTGATGTGCACTAACTGAAAACACTCGGTCAAACAGGTACGTTTTTAACTGAGATTTAAATGAATAGATGGAATCGGAGGTCTGTAATTTGCAAGGTCGTTATGATCAAGATTACTTTTTTTAGAACAGGCTGTACTACCGCATGTTTAAAGACTGTCGGGATGCAGCCGGAGGACAGTGATGAAATCATTAAGGATAGGACACTGGGCCCAATTACATCAAAACCATCCTTGACAAAGCGAGATGGGAGGATATCACGAACAGAGTCAGTATTTCTCAGTTGATCGCTTATACGCTTAAGAGTGGGATGTGACACCAGCTCAAACTGATGAAAAGTCGATGGGCATCCTGAGGTAGGGGCGGGGCTCCCCACTATGAGGTGTAAGGCTTTTAAAGATCTAATTTTATCTGTGAAGTAATTGAAAAATTGTTCACAGAGAGTTGGGGGAGCGCCCACGGCACTTTGGGACAAGGATTTACCACTGAATTAAAGATTTTAAATAACATTCGGGGGTTGTGAGTACTGGTAGCAATAATGTCTGATAGAAAAGCTGCTTTAGCCATTTTAGTGCCATTTTGAAATTCTGAGCGGCTCATATGTAGTATGTCAAAGGAAACTTGGAGCCTGTCTTTCTTCCATCCCCTCTCGGCTTGGTGGAAAGCACGACATAAGGCACGTGTAGGGTCATTTAGCCAAATTTGAGAGTGAGTTCTGGGACGTTTCACCTTAACAGGGGCAACGGCCTCAAGGATATGAGAGCATGTAGATATCAGAGAATTAGCATAATCACAGTCGTAAGAGATACAGAACAATTACAGATGCTGCAGAGTCAAAGGCCGCAGAGAAGTTAGCCACGGTATCGGGGTTGATTATATGCACCAGGCGTCGGGGCCGTCATAGTGTAGCTTTGATTTGCATAGGTCAACTTCAAACATAACTGGGAAATGGTCCGAAATCCCAGTATGTCAATGTTCTTAATACAAACATCCAGGCCACACGAAAGAAGGGGTAGGTTCATTTACCCACTGAAACAGGCTAAAAGTGTCAATAAGAGCGAGAAAATCCTTGGCTAGCGGATCACCCTTGCAGCAGATATGAGTATTAAAATCACCAATAATAAGAGCACAGTCATAGCTTAAGAGGAGAGATCCTAAAAGATCAGCAAAGTCAGCAATAAAAGTCTTATTGTATTTCGGTGGTCGGTAGACCAAACATATTGTCGGGGGGGCAGCCAGCTCCAAAAGTTGAACTTCAAAACTGGGGTAGGTAGGGGAGGGCAGGTGCCGCACTATATGTTTAATAACTGAGGCTAGACCTCCGCCTTTACCAGTGGGTCTGGGTGAACTAAAAAAGACAGTCAGGAGGGCGTAGCTCAGCGAAGGAGAGCGACTCCCCAGGACGAATCCAGGTCTCCGTCAGAAACAATGCGTCCAGCCCAGAGGTGAGGAAAAAGCTTTCAATAATGCAATAACTAAATGTATAAAACAAAGCAGCGCGGTTTCTCGAACTCACCTGAGGCTCCATGATTGGCTGACAGACAACGGCCTCGTAGATCTCAGGGTCCAGGTTCTCGGTCCCGCCCGGCGCCACCTTCACGTCGGTCGCTATCGAGCTGTTCTGCTCAGAAACAGGACGTGACACAAGACCAGGTTTACAGAGAGAACTCATCCACGCCGCACGACTAACAGGCGGCGAGCCGGCGCCTCACCTTCTCCTTGCAGGCAGTGAAGTGAACTCTGACCCCGGCCGTCATGGCTTTAGGATTTCCAAAGAAGGCGTCGAAGCTGAAGTTGAACTTCTCCAGGTCTTCACGCATGATGTAACCGAACGTTGGCTGCAGGTCAAACACAGAAAAAGACGAAGATTCATACAGGTGAGCGGGTAAACAGGTGAGCGGGTAAACAGGTGAGCGGGTAAACAGGTGAGCGGGTAAACAGGTGAGCGGGTAAACAGGTGAGGGTCAGACGGAATTCTCACCCCGATGAAGGAGATGATCCCTGTGGACCTGCCTGGAGGAGGCCTGCAGACAGAGAGCAGTTTAAACAGCAGCTACAGGAAGTGATGTCACATTTACAGCACAGGTGTTAAAGGGAGGGGGGGGCACGGTGCCCGTGTCGGTACAGAGATCAAAGCTGCTGAAACGAGCAGACCTCCACACTGACGTGACTGAATCTGTGAATTCCACAAACACACCGCTCACTGCTCCCACGAGCCGGCGTTCCACGTGGGAACTTTCATTTCTAAACTGAAATGAAAGCTTCAACTCAGCTGATGCGTCTCACACATAACTGTGCTGCCTGCTGGTTCTACAGATGCCCCACAGGTGTCAGCATAAATAAATCATTTATTAAATAAACAAAGAGAATACATTTGATGTATTTGTGGGTAGTCTGAGCACCACCATGTGAGCAGGGTTAGTTCCGCTATACTGAGAGAAGACGGACGTCTCCACCACCGAGCTGGTCGCAGTCTGCTTTTGATTTTAGGTGAACTGTCCCTTTAAAGAGGAGTGCAGTACCTGTGTGAGTCACACAAACACAGCCGCCAGCTCACAGGCGGAGGCAGCTGTTCAGCAGCAGCTCCAATGCTCTAAGGTAAAATTAGAGTTTATGTGAATGCAGTCTGGTGGGAGTGATTTTTGCCAACTGTACTTACTTTTCAAATGTGCGTTTTCCCAGCAGCCCCAGAGCTTTACTGATTGTGCTGACCTCAGGTTTAGGTGTCGGGGCAGGAGTGGTGGGGGCGGTGGGAGCAGCAGCGGCGGTGGGGGCGGGCTCAGCAGCAGGCATTTTTTTGGCCACAGCCGGGTCCTCAGCGGGCTTTTTAGCCTCAGATGATGTTGACTCCGTAGCCGGAGCTGAAATCAGAGCTTTGATCTAACAAAGAAAAAAAAGAAACCAGCAGGAGTCTTTACTGAGCGCGTTCAGTAACAGCCTCAGACACATCCTGCACACTTTTACATTTTAGTGACATCTGAACATTTTCAAAGTGTTCTGCAGTTTGTGACATGCTCCGAGACAACGAGCCAGGAACACCTGGCGAAGGTTCAACAGCCATCACTGTATCACCAACATCTGTCACACAGCTGCAGGTTAGAGCACGGCTCTGTCCTCGGGGATCAGGACTCACCCACTCGGGCTGGTCAGGTGGAGGGTTGGGCATGGGCTCTTCCACCACAGGCTGAAACCAGACAAACATTCACTTATTCTGACATAAACTGCGCTTTTATCACAGCTAACACACAATAATCAATAATCGGTGATCGATATCTGTGACTGAGGCAGTGTTTGTGTGGACTCTGCTGAGCTCTCACCTCTCCTGTCCAGCCGGGCGGAGGGTAGGCTGGTGGGTATCCAAAGGGAGGTATGCAGCTTGGGGGTACAAAGGCTGCGGGGTCCGGGGGAGGCATCCCAACCGTAGGCACAGGGGGAATCCCAGCTGGGACCACAGGGGGGGGCACAGGGGGAACCACAGGGGGGGCGACAGGGGGTATGGGTGCAGGAGGGATGGGCTCGGGGCCCCATGGTTCAGGGGGACCCTCCGGATCCCAGCCAGGATGACCCCATCCTGGCGGAGGGAGAGGCCGGTCGGGTCCCCTCCAGTCAGCCTCTGGGTGTAGGGGTCTCCAGTAATCAGCACGACGGTCCCAGTCCCAGTCCTCCGGTCCCCAGCCAGGGGGAGGAGGTCCCCGTGGATCCCAGTCAGGGGGTGGGGGTCCTCGGCCGTGCCAGTCTGGGAGTGGCGGTCCTCTTGGACCCCAGTCCGGAGGCAGCGGTCCCCTTGGATCCCAGTCCGGGGGCGGCGGTCCTCTGGGGCCCCATGCACCATGAGGAGGCGGCCCTCTCGGACCCCATCCTCCGGGCGGCGGAGGGCCTATCAGGTCCCAGTCATCGGGCGGCGGAGGCCATCCACCAGGCGGTGGAGGGCCCCAGCCCCCAGGAGGTGGAGGTCCCCAGCCAGGGGGACCCATGTCAGGCGGATGTCCGTGTTCACTGAAGGGTGTAGCGGGAGGTGGGCAAGGGTCTGCGGCAGCGCCGGAGCCCCGAGACGGCGAGGAGGCTAGGCTAAGCTAAGCTAAGTTAGTAGCGGGGTTAGCCGGCTAATCAACCAACACCGCCAAGCTCACCGGAGGGTCCCGCTGTTAGCGCTCCTTTTCAGGGTAAAAGCCGATCATCTGACGCGGCCGTGCGGAGAACTTTCTTCTGATATTTTCAGCGGAAAGTGAAACAATCACAGCCGAACTTCAGGCTTCCTCCGCTGCTCTGCGCTCCAACTGACCGCGGGACATTTTACCGCCCCCTACTGCCAGGAGGACGAAACTTCAACTACTGCTTCTGCTGCTGTCGGAAAAATCCCCGTTTGTCCTTCATGTATGTATCAATTTATAATTGATTAGAATAAGATCCCCTCCAAAGTATTCTTATTTATCAGATCCCAGAGCACCTTCTGCGATGATTTCTTCATGCAGACTTTGTGCTCCAAGCTGTTTTACCCTGCGAGGTTTCAGTCATGGCCTCATAAAATAAACAAATCAAACCAATATCCAACTTCCTTTTATCTGAAACATTTTTGAATAAATCAGAAAATTCAGACTGAATTTAAAAACAAATGAAGAGTTTCTTGTAAATCTAATGGTACTAAGGTGGCTACATGCACTGGTTTAATTTTCACTGATGCAGCAGATCTATTTTGAAAAGCAGGCTCAGTCCCTGCAGCTTTCAGTCATCTCAACTTTCAATAAGCATGAAAAGTCATTAAACTGGGACAGAAAATGACTGTAGAAGGATTTTTAAACACTTTCAATGTTGTTAAAGATGTTGACTGGCCGAGAATGTTATTTAAGGACCAGAGAAAGTCTTAGAGATGTACAATAGTTTGATTGGCCAATCACAGACAAACTGAGGCCTGCGGCTCCTTGGACACGCTCTCAATTTAACAGATACAGAATATTAAGAAATTATGTTAGTAAATTAAATCTGAAACATTTTTGCAAGAGTGATTAAATAAGTAATGTATATTTAAAGTGTCTTTTAAAGGCATTAATAAAACACAGTCATATGACCACAATCAAGTAAAACAACAAACATGAACTCAGAAACCTTATTCAAATTCAAATTTTATTTGTCACACACACAACCATACACAGTATGACATGAGGTCACCTATGACCTGTCAAAGGTGTACCCTGCTTCTCGTCCTATGGTCGCTGGGATAGGTTCCAGTTCCCCCCCTCCAAACTGTGACAAGGATAAGCAGAAGAGAATGGATGGAGACTGGGTCAGATATTTCAAAGAGTGAAGCCAATATTCAGAGCATTAGCCTTTACAGTGGACGAGAAAAGACCTCAGATATTCTGGACAATAATTACAGACTGTGTTTTCTGCGTTAAGCTTCAAAAATCTGGAAATCCAGACATCCTGATCATGTGGTTTCATTTGTGGATTAACATTTGATGATTAAAGTTATTGAAGGCTGAGCTAAGGTCCAGCAAAAGAAGGACTGAGGAGACACCCTGCAAAAGGTTGTTTGTGACTTTAACTAGAGCTCTTCAGTTTAATGCAACTTTGTAAAGGCAGATTGAGAGTTATCAAGAATGTTGTGCTTCTCCAACTTTCCTAAATTGTGTCTCAACAAGCTTTTCTTATATTTTAGCCATCAAAGGTTTTGAAATAGGTGTATAATTTGTGTGAAGTGCCAGGTCCAGGTTTGGCTTCTTCTGCAGTGGTTTGTATCATATCTTCTGCTCTTGCTCTTGACGAAGGCGGTCGCACTTTTCTCCTCCTCCTCTCCCTTAGCTTCCCTGCTTAGCCTCTTGTGTCCTTGTCTAGTCTCGTGTTTTTTGTATTACTTTTCCCTGGAACACTCTCACAGTCTGTTCTCTAAAACCTAAAAGAAGAATTATGGGTTGGATCAACTGGTCTCTGAATGCAATCGACACCCCTTCTCAACATGAAGTTTGGGCTCGGGTGAGCCTGACTGCTGAAGATATCTAACTATTCGGAACCATGGTAACAGGGTTCTGGCTGATCGGAGCTGGCTTGGCCCTGACTTATCGGAGAATTAAGGAAGCGGAACTGGCTGTTCAAACCCCCACAAGGCTGCCCGCTGGGATTGAAATGATGGGAGAGGCGTGAGTTTCTCAAAATGGGCTCATTGAGTGCAGCACGGAGAAGATCTTGGAGCTTACGGCTGCCGTGAACACTCAGAATAAGATCTCTGAGCGCAGACTGGATGACATCTCGGGGAGGCTCACTGCCGTGAGTTCTCAGAATCGGCTCCTTGAGCACAAGAAATGACAACATCACAGAACGCAAGTATGGCGAAGCTCGCGGCGCTCCAACGGGAGATAGAGAGACCAGTGTCGGACTGTAGAACTGCTTTGAAATTCATATGAGTTGTTCGCACTAAAGTAAAAAGCACCATCACTTCATGCAGAGACCCTCTCAGCGCCAGCTGCGGTCTCAAGGCTGGAGCTGAACAACAACACCCTGATAACAACTGTGTTTAGTCTGTTCCTTCCCATTCCATGCAAGGCCACCTGGGTTGGCTGGAAGACTGTTTACTTAGCCTGGCAGGGAGGACACTGTCTCAGCTGAACTCTGGACACACACACACACACACACTGATATGCACACACTCATCCTCCCTCCCTTTCCAAACGCCTTCGATGCTTGTGCCCTCCTGGGAACACGGCAGGTCTGAGCCTGCGCTGGAATGGTAGCGCTGGGCAGGATGGCTGCTGTGTTTGCTTCGGATGACTCCTCACCCCCCACCCGACCCTGTGGCTTGTCATGTGTTCCATAATGTTGTGCTGTGGACATTTATGTGCTTTTTGTGTAGAGGAGTTTTTTTGTTTCCTGTTCTCATGCTGTCCTCCCAGGAGCCCAGCATGAGGTCTCTTTTTTTTCCTCTTGTACTTTCCTATTGTAGTGTACATTTCAGTGTTTTCTTTCTGTAACGCTACCGATCTCCGACCTGTATCCCCATGTGATGTCTGTGTAAGGTGTGTGTGTGTGTGTGTGGGGGGGGGGGGGGGGTCCTATTTCACTGCAGAGCAACCTGCACGTGGTGAATAAAGCCTTGATTGATTGATATCGGACTCCAGTTTGTGCATGTAAATGGAGAGTCCTCTTCACACACTGAGGTTAATTATGGAGTTCCACAGGGTTCAGTGCTAGGACCAATTCTGTTTACATTATACATGCTTCCCTTAGGCAGCATCATTAGAAGACATAGCATACATTTACACTGCTATGCAGATGACACCCAGCTCTATCTGTCCATGAAGCCAGATAACACACACCAATGAGTTAAACTGCAGGAAGGTCTTAAAGACATAAAGACCTGGATGGCCGCTAACTTTCTGCTTCTTAATTCAGATCAAACTGAGGTTATTGTACTCGGCCCTGAAAATCTTAGAAATATGGTATCTAAGCAGATTCTTACTCTGGATGGCATTACCTTGGCCTCCAGTAACACTGTGAGGAACCTTGGAGTCATTTTTGACCAGGACATGTCCTTCAACGCACATATTAAACAAATATGTAAGACTGCTTTCTTCCATTTGTGCAACATCTCTAAAGTTAGAAATATCCTGTCTCAGAGTGACGCTGAAAAACTAGTTCATGCATTTATTACTTTAGTAACGTTCCACGAAACAGACTTATGTAAGTTTTCCTCCGTTCTCATATATTAGGGTGCAAATACAGCAGAATTGCTGATGGGTACAAAACAAGAATGGAACAAAAAATAATTACAGAATAACAGTGGGAGTGCCAAGTATCCTAACCCTCTCTCTCACCTTGTACCGCGCCCCAGGAAACTGGGATGTGGATCTTGTGGTTAGTGGACGACCTGAGGAAGTCACGACCTCACAGGTGAAACCTGTATCATGAGATTTTACTCTTACATTCTCTCTGCGTGATGTGGGAGGATCCTTGGTGTCCTCACAACACTAAAGACTGACAAGCTTTGAGGTTAAAGTACAACTGCCTGAATCTCCCCCATCCCCCCCCCAAAAAAAAAAATACACTGAAGACACAGTTGGCATGTAATCTAATTACATTTGAAAGTAACTGAAGAGTAGCAGAAAAAGCTTTTATTTAGTTTTGCTAGCGGAAGTCGCTCGACTCCAATAAAGAAACCAGAAAAGCATCTCAGAACATCAATAATATGAATATAAGATCTCTCAAAATTACAGCAAAACTGGAGCTCAGGCGACATCCCAGAATCCCGCAGGGCAGGAAGTCGTCCAACAGCGTCAAACGGAGCAGGGGACAGTCTTTGCTTAGCAAATGAGAAGCGATCGCTCGTTTATTGCAGTGATACATTAGAGATCAGTTCTGCTCGACCCATCAGAACCATCAGCATCGATTTTTTCAGATGCATAGAAACCGCAGACTCTCAGAACACATAAAAACCTCCAAACACGGAGACAGGAAGTGAGTTTCTTCACTCACTAACGAAGGCAATGTCCGTCAAACGCAGAACCGAAGGCAGAACGCGATGAGGAGGACGAGCGAGAGCCGGACCGGCAGTCCGACTCCGGGGCGCCGTCCGGTTTCTCACCTTTACTCCTCAGGAAAACAAACATATGATTCAGGTGCGGAAGCAGGACCGAGGCCGGCCGGAAAACAAACCAAAATCAGAGCCGGAAGCTCCAATCAGAAGTCGTAAAAATATCACGTGAACTATTTTTCTGAAGGGAGGAGAAAAAGGAAAACCAGCGTGAACTGGTTTAAACTGGTTTAAGTCAGCACAAGTTAAACTGGGGTTAACCAAATTAAAACAAAGACCTTTGAACTAATCCAAACGGGCTCGTTCTAGTTTTAAAGAGCGAACAAACAGGAAGTGGTCACGTCAGGACGTAAAAATCTTTTTTTTAAACTCAGAGCTCGTTCCTGATTTTGACCCTCGCCTGCTTCCGTACTCTGAATGCAAATACAGGAAGTGAGATACAGAAGTGAGAAAGCGGGTGCAGCTGTGTTCGAGATGAAGGAGGACGTCTGTCCCAGCGCCCTCGCAGACATCCTGAGGTGGCGTTGGATGGCGGTGCAGAGGGTGCGGGGTCACGGCCGCACCTGGGTCGCCCTCAGGCTCTTAAACCCGAGTCAGTCGAAGGGGCTGAAGTCCCTCTCCAGGTTCTCGGACTCGTCGTCGTCGGAGAAGAAGTCGTCCTCGTCGATGTCGTCCTCGTCGTAGTCCTCGTGCCACTCTGGGACGTACTCTTCATCGTACTCGTCATCGTCATCCTCTGCTTCGTCGCCGCCCTCCTCGCCCGTGTAGTTGTTGTTGTCAGAGTCTCCGGAGTGGGACGCCCGGTCCGACTTGGACCTGCGTGAGAGAGAGAGAGAGAGAGAGAGAGCGCGTCAGTGTGTGCACATGCTCAGTACGCACCTTCAACCTCGCTTTACGTTGCAGGAGGCGTTACTCACACTTTGTTGGCGTCGGCGTGGTTGGACAGGTTGGAGGACTGAGTGGACTCTGGTTCCTGGCTGCCCTTGGACTGGTATCCAACACGGAAGTCCTGGAGACAGAAACAGGAAGCAGTGCAGCGATGACATCACAGAACATCCCATCGCATTTTGTCAGGAGGTCAGAGCAGCGCCCTCTGAAGAAACAGCTAAAGAAGCTTTTATTTTGATAGGTTTTATCGTTGACTGAGGCTGCTGACTAATGTGGTCGTGACACGACAGCGCGTGGAGGCGGAGCTCGCCGTCACAGCTCTGACAGTAAACGCTGTCCATGGTTTACGGGCCGTGTATTTTCTGAGAGTAGTGAACGCGTCTGCCTCAGAAATAAAAAGTTCAGAGTGAAGCGACTTTGCCTGCGCCGTTCTTCACATGTAAACGCCACCGCAGGAAGTGTCAACAAATCTGCAGCACCAAACACGCTGAGCCACCGCCGTGGCGAGATCTTTTTAAAGCGTTGGATTTAATGTCAAAGACTGAAAACGTGCAGAGCTAACTTTTTACAGCGTGCATGGATTTTCACTCCGCCCCCTGCAGGATCATCTAAGCCTGTCAGAGGAATCGGCTCCGTGATGTGGGCTGAGGCGCATTCCCAGTTCTGTCATCAGAGCCGTAACGCTCGTCGGCTCACCAGCTCGGTCTCACATAGACCGAACTGGTTCTGGAGCGAGTACCTGGGTGGAGTGCTGGAGGATGGCGAGGAGGCGCTCCTGGATGCGGCGGATCAGCTCGAGTCCAGTGTTCAGGTGTTCGGGTTTCAGCAGCCGCACGCACGAGGCCAGGTCAGTGCACTGCAGCAAAGTCTCCTCTGAGGAGAGAAAACCAGCAGACACACCAGTGAGACCAGTTCACACAGGCCTGACGAGGATCAGAGGATGGGAGCCTCACCCAGCAGGATCTGCAGAGCGTTGGTATGCAAGTCCAGAGCCTCGGTCTGCTGCTCCATCACGTCCATCTTCTCCGTCTCCTGGTTGTAGTAGCTGTACACGCAGGAGTAGGCCAGCACCTGCAGACAGAGCGGAGGGCACGGTAAGGACACGCTCCGACCTCAGCGGGAGCGGCTGAGGAGGAGGAAGACGACGGGGACGATACCTTCCGAGCCTGAGCGAGGACTTTACAGGCGTCGATGACGAAGGTCAGAGACTTCATCTGCAGAGCCTCATTGATGGACGACACTTTGTTCTCCAGGTTGATGGCAAAGTCCTGCAGACACACACACAGACACCACCCGGTCTGTCAGCTACGTCACTGTGTGATTAAATACAGCGGCAGCCTTAGCCTGGAGCTATCCACAGTATTTTCAGACCCCCGACCCCTGAGCTGGGCCGGGGGTTTCAGCAGATGCAGGTGTGGGGTTCATTTGAAGCGCCTACATCACCTTGAGTTATCGCATTGACAAATTTATACTTATGCGCTCTTTGTACTGACTGCACGGCCTGTAGCGGGCCACAGCGGTGCTCTTTGATGGTCTGTAGTCATACCTTGGCCTGATGGTGGAAGGTGCATCTCTCGTTGTAATCCTGGAACTTCTTCTCCTGCCGCGCCGCTTTACTCACCTGCAGACAGATAACACCTTTAACACACCGTTTGCTGTTCTGATTGGCTGACTTGTGTAGTCACATGACAGCATGTGGACCAACCATGGCAGAGCAGTTGTAGTAATCTTTGTGTGTTGGTTTCCATGGTTTCAGGCAGCGCCAGCAGAAGCCATGGTTACATTTGGCACAGGTCATACTGAGGAGAGAGGTCATCGACATCACCGTTACCAGCACGTCTGTGCGCGTGCGTGTCTGTGTGTGTGTGTCTGTGTGCGTTCGTACTGCAGGCAGCCTTCGTTCTTCTCGATCTGAGCCTGGCAGCTCGGGCAGCGTTTGGAGATTAGCTTGGCGAGGTGTTTGCTCTGAGCCTCCATGCTCATCCCTTCGTAGTAACCGCCGTCGTCCATCCACTGGGACATGTGACTGCAGCTCGCTGGGTAGTGTGCCTGCAGGAGGGGTGGGGGGAGCGGTCGCATGTTTACATACCTGGCCTTTAAACGGTTTAACGCAGCAGCGGTCACCTGAAACCCAGGTGCTGCGACTACAACACACAGACTGTATAGAGAAGATGGACATGCACCCACTGGTTTCTGTGCTTCGTTTGGTGCGATGAGCAAGAAGGTCACCTGACTATGGAGCCGCTCACTCATTGGCTAACGGGATTTGACTGACAAAGCATCTGCCAACAAGGATGCTCTGCATAATCTTCATGTTTTATTCAGTTAGACCTGGAAGGACCAGATCAGGTGACCAGGAGACTTTAGCCAATCAGACGTCAGGGGAGTTGCCCCCTGCTTGACACTAGGCAGAATGCAGGTTTAGGTAATCTTTTTATCCATCTGTGGTAAAACAAGGTTCCCGTGGGAACTACAGCTTCACCTATAAACTGAAAGCATGTAAGGTGACCTCTGACCTCAGGGAAGTTGCAGCTGAAGCAGGAGGACCAGCAGCACTTTGAGCAGGTCGCCATGCTGCCCGTGTTCTCCTTGCAGAGGATCTGATCGCAGCCCTGAGGGTTGGTGCACCACGTCAGGTTGGAGCAGCACTCCACGTAGCCTCTCAGCAGGGCATTCTCATACTGCGGAGAAGGAGGAGCTTAACACCCATAGACGGGACAGGCAAACCTGAGGGTGGTCAGGTGGTGTGTTACCTTGGCGATGGTGTCCTTGTCAGTGAGGACGCTGAGGAAGAACTGGGAGGTGGGCTGAGCCTGGCAGTCTGTGATTGGACAGTTGCAGTTCATGATCAGGTTCTGCTCGATCCTCGCCGTCAGGTACTCCTGCCAGCACGACTGCACGACACACACACACACACACACACACACACAGTCAGACTCACGCCACGCCCACGGCAAACATCAAGAACTGAGAGCGGCGCTGACCCTGCAGCAGTAGTGCATGCAGCTCAGCGAAGGCACCAGCTCCATGCCGCAGCTCCACGGGCTCAGGCACACTGGGCAGGTGGAGGCGGGGCTCGGCGGCGTCTGAGGGTTCAGGAACTTGAGTCCGGCAGCCACGATGATGGCGTCAGGGTCGTCGGTGTACCGCTGCACCACCAAGTCCACGTTCCACTTACAGTGAATGAGGAGGTGCTCGGCCCGGTCCAGGTCCAGACTCAGCGTCCCCGCAACCTGAGAGGACAGAGAGGTCATCTAACGCACCTGAGGGGGTGGAGACTACGCCTCATGAACCTCTGACCTCACATACGCCTATGCAGCATCTCACCTGTTGAACCGTCCTCTGCATCAGTTGACGAACTTCATCCTGCGTCATCGTGCGACCCATCGAGAAAAGAACGGTATCAAGAACGCCATCCTCGAACTGCCGCGGCACAGGCACCAGACTGCAACACACAAACACCTGAAACACTCACACGCTGCAGGAGGACTCTTTGATAATCAATGAATACGATTATTTTTTAGTTAATGTATCAGTTTAAGACTCTCCAAACTGGTGCTTTTACTTTGAAAACTCACCTGGTTTAATACAGGTAACACTGACTCACTGCCCCCTCCTGTGGCACACAGTGGTATTGCACCTCGCTCACATCGGTGTTTAACATTCAATCTTAGTTCAGTTTTTATTTCACAGTGAAGAAAACTGGGAGTCATTTCGTTGAATGACTAACAAACGTAAGAACCAAAACGCCTCCAGCTCCAGACCATTTAACAGATGGCACCGAGACAGCGCCCCCTGCAGACCAGTCAAACTTACACTGTTTAAAAAAGTAAAGGCGTTTGTGAAGGTTTACGTTCTTTTGAAAGTCTCCGTCTCTGATGGCTCCCTTGTAAAGAGTACGACTGTTTGTGTAACCTGTGCTGGGACAGGAGTGTGCGCCTCCACCGACTGCATGGCAGTGAGTGTAATACCTGTAATCAGCATGTGCGCTCCTCACACTCATTATTCAGTTTCTGGTCCTGACATGTTTTGTCTCATTGTTATCACCCTCACCGACTCTCATAGTCAGAGGAACGTGGAAATGATCCACGGTCTGACAGCAGCAGCGTCTGTCCATCGTTTCATTCTGCCGCCTCTCTCATTCGCGGCGCTGTCAACCGTAAGGGCCGGACCGGAACACGTGCAGCTGATAAACAGCTGAAACCAGCCGCTGCAGGAGAGCAGCTCAGGTCCTGATACCCTCACAGTTTAACGTGGACGTGAAGCGCTACACGCAAAGCCTCATTTACCCCACGGAGCCCCGCCCTCAGACACTGACGCAGGTGCAACTGTCTGTGAACCTGGGTTGAAGAAATAACAGCTTCAAGACAAAGCTTAAAAGGTTTGACATCATAATGTGCCAACCACACAACGTCATGCGCCAACCTGACAGAAGATGGCTCTACGCCTGTTTTTAAACCCAGGTTCACAGCCAGCGTTACAGCTGTGAGAGCCTGAGGGCTCCGTGGGCCTGCGTGTAGCGTTTCACGTCCTCTTTAATCCAACGATGACTTGTACGCACAGAGACGAGCTCTGAAGAATCACTGCAGCTCAGTTTGATCCTCATCAGTTTATTTGTCAAAGGTTTGCTCGTCAATCAGCATTTTAAATCAGAACAAACAAAATCAGCGTTTAAACTTCATTTTCTTCTTCTCCTTAAAGTCGAGTTCGGCTTCGGTGTGATGTGAACAGATGTCAAAGATGTCAAAGGTCAAACAATATTTACAACATCATGTCTGATCTGTTTCAGCAGCTTCGTTTCACAGACGTCCGATTTCTGATCGATCGGCCGATCAGATAAACGTCGAGCCGATCAAAATCAATCGAAATTTACAGCCCATTCGAGTCTGTGGCCTCGTTTGAGGCTGGCAGACCGCCGCAGGCCCCAGCACCGCCCTTTTCTACAACTGCATTCCTATTGGATGATAATAAAGACAAAGTGCTATTAAAAAAAAAACAAAAAAAAAAAAACAAAAGCTGACGTGAGTGAATAAAATAAAGTCAAAGAAGAAGAAATGAGAATTCTTCTGGTTCAGAAACGCCGTCTGTAAAACAAAGCGCTCTCCTGGCTAAGCAGGGCGTGGCTTAGCTGAGACTGACAGACTGAACCCACGTGTGAAGTCAGAGGTCGCGGTCACACCTGATGTCGGCCCGGCTGTTGGAGGTGGCGTCCTTCCCGATGTCGGCCCGGCTGAAGGAGAACTGGGCCTGGCCCTTCTGCGGCGTGGACGGGTCCTCGGGGACGAACTCCACAATGTGCGGGTTCTCGTCGTTGCGGCGGATGCAGCCCTTGCTGATGACGTGCATGATGCAGGACAGGACATCGCTGGTGCTGCAGCTGAAACGGCCCGAGCCCGGCGAGCGCGACGCCTCCTGCTTCTGACACGAGTCCAGCACCTGAAAGAGAGCGGCGCAGGTCAGAGCCTTGACATGCCACCACGGGCTTTTATTTTGAAGGAGGCAGGCAACCTCTGACCTTGAAGACGAGGTTGTCGATATGCATCTCCTTCTCCTGCTTCATGATGTGGACGATCAGGCAGTAGATGTAGTTCCTCTTCCTCTCCAGTGTGCCCGCCGCGTCCTCGTCCACGTTCAGATACGTCTGTTTGGGCAGCAGCCACACGGACGCCGGCGCGCCCTCCTGGCTGCGAGACGCCACCTGCTCGTTCAGCTGCAGCACACCTGATGCAAAGAGATGCAAAGAGATGCAAAGTCAGAAAAGACGGACAGCGGTGCTGACACACGTGTGCGTTTGTGAGGCGGGTCTGACCTCGGGTGGGGTCGTCTGGGTGGCTGCAGGTCAGCGGCCCGCCCTCGCCAATGAGAGGCAGCAGAGCGTGCAGCAGCACGGTGGCGGAGAGGCCGCTTGCCTGCAGCAGAGCGTCAACTCGAACCTCCTGCAGACGCACAGAAACACAAACATCACACGTACATCAAACTACGCACTCACTCCTCCAATGCCACAAACGCGGCGGGCAGCGAGACCACGAGGACCTACCTGCTGGCTGTTGAACTGCAGCAGCACGAACATCTGCAGCGTAGAGACGTGCAGCGTCCAGCCGCCGAACTGCAGCTCGGCGTGCCCGAGCCACGTCCACTGCAGCCGCCGAGGCTTGGAGTGGCACAGACCGTATATGGACTGACCTGCAGACAGGAAGTAATATCCGTCAGTTAGCGTGAGGTAATACTGGTTGCTGTTGGAAATAGGGGTGCTGATGTGGGTGGAGGTGCTCACTGTGGGTGTAGAACTGGGTGAACTGGTTCAGGTAGGAGCAGAGCTCCGGGGGGAGGTGCTTCGCCGGCTCGTCCAGGTAGCAGAGTGAAGAGACGGCCCAGCAGCGCGGCGACAGAACCAGGACCTGGACCTCCGCCTCCTCCTCCAACTCCGCCCACTCCTCCTCCATCACCTGCAGAAACAAGGACACACAATGAGACCCTGCAGGCGGCGATGGGTACCTGGGGGCAGAGCAGACATGCAACCTGGTCGTGCTCCTGCAAGCTGCGGTCCAGCTGCTGCAGCCGGTACAGGTGGAACTCCTGCTGCAGCTCGGATGACTCGCTCAGGTTCTTCAGCATCTGCTGTGGGAAGCGGCTCGGGAAGCAACTGCCGATCTGCTCCGCCACGGCGTGCTCCAGCCACACGTTCCCCTGAGCCAGCAGCCGGTCGCCCAGATAGTACCTGCACAGAGCGAGAGACTGTGAGCGTTAGAGACGCGGGAGGCTCGGCGCAGCACGGCGCTCGTGTGATCGCACCTGTAGAAGTGCTCGAAGGTGCTGGCGAGCTCCAGGCCTGACAGGAAGAGCATCGGCTCCAGAAACTGCTGCAGCCGCTCCAGAGTCTCCACACAGCCGGATGCCATGCCGCTCGCCTGGATCATCTGATCGATGTACTGAGCGAAGCGCTCGCTCACCTGCGTGCAGCAAACACAACAACGTCACACCGTGCACCGAGAACACGAGAGCTTGGACGGACGCGCAGCGGCGCAGGCACTCACGTGCATAGCTCTGAGGATGGAGAGCTGCAACAGGGCGGTGGAGAAACCGTGCCGCAGGGCAAGGACGAAGGCGGTTTGCTGGCCAAACAGCTCCTCCATGGCGTTCTTCAGCCGAAGGTAGAGCCGCCGATATCGCTCCACGAAGTCCGGCAGAGTGCAGCTCGCCTCCAGGAACTTCTTCACCTGAGGGGAAGGAGTCACGTTTAGCTCATTAGCATCTAAACCCTCAAACAGGAAACAACACTGAACAGCTGACTCACCTGGCGTTGTACCACTCCCTGCCAACAGAGGGCGATGCCCGCGATGCTGCTGCTGCTCTTCACTTTGGGTTTGGCTGAGGACGATGAGGAGGAGGAGGTGGAGGCGGCTGCGGATGCCTCTTTGTTCTTTCCTTCTTTACCATCTGCAAGAAGACGACATTTCAGACGTCGGATTTGGGGAGCGCACGCTCGCCGGCGATGAGTGACGGGGAGGTGAGATGAGAGCGCGACAGCCACAAACGAAAAGTGAAGCCGAGCGTCGGTCCTTCTTTTCCCACTGAAAAGAAACCGCGTCAGGGACTGCGATGGGAACAGGAAGTAAACAAAGAGCGGCCCAACTGAAGGAAAACGAGATGGAGGACGGGCGCGTCTGAAGGAAGCCGAATGTTTCAGTCGGTTCAGATGAGGACGAGGAAGGTCGCCGGGCGCCGCCTGCTGGAGGCATTTCTAACAAAAACGGGTGCTTTTGGGCTGCCTGTCAGACTCCTCCCCCAGCATCAGCAGCTACAAACTTGTGTCAGCAGCCAGCAGGGGGCGACACCAGCTTCCTGCCCTCATGTGGACGCATGAAATGTCAAAGCGTAAAAACCAAACTAACAGGGTCCGACTGCAGCGCCGCCGCCCTCTCAGGCACGTTTTAGTTGCCTCTGCTGGTGAGGAGGGGGTACTGCACCAAAACAGAGCGCCACACCACCGTTTAAAAACCGAAGGGTTCACTTTAAATCCGACTCACAAACAACAAGCTTCACCTCCTCTCAGTATGTTCTGATCTGATGGACAAACAGGAACAGGCGAGTCTTTGATGTTTCCTTTGTGAGGTTTTAAACAGCAGACGTGTAAATTCAATGCAAATATTTTATCTATTCGTAACACGGCTGTTCACACCGAACGCATCACTGTGCACAACGAATCTGTGGCATTTATTTTTCAGATCAAGGTTGATGTTTCAGATACGCATAAACACATCTGACCCATCAGATGTATAAACACATCGGATTGGTGCTGTTGCTCAAAACGCACGCCGGTGCTGAAGACAAACCGACCCGTTTTACCTCAGACGCTCACCTACACCTGCTCAGAGTCACTCAGGTGCCAACAGGAGCTCAAACTGCTGACATCCTGAACGTCTTAAAACCATCACGAACACCCTGAAACACTAAGAAACCAGCGTGAAACCATCAGCTTCGCTGCGGGATCAAACCAGGAAAAAAAAGAAAGAAAGAAGAACAGCCAATCCAAATTAAGTAGCGCAGAGCCGAACCAATCACAGCGTCACGTGACTTGTTACGTACAGCACAAGTGCCAAGCCGCACACGTGTATTTGTTTGGGAAGCAGCCAGCCGCCGTGCGATGGAGGAAATGAGTGTGCCGACTAGAGAAATCAACCGAGCGTGACCGAAGAGAAAACAGATGATGGTTCCAACGCCGGAGAGATTGTCCAACGGAAGAGCCAGAGAAGCTCCGTAGTGTGAAGGTATTTCTGCTATTTCAAGTCAAACAGAGCAGCTGCACTGTAAATGTGCCGAAAGCAAGTCTGGAAATACAATAAAGCGGTACAGCTCAGTCTCTGACTGGAAGCACTGATTCGTCATTCGGCTTTTGTCAGACTAAAGTAACTGTTAAAACTGTTTGAAAAGCTCAGCTATACAACAAGGAGAGATTGAGAATTTCCTTTTAGTTCTCAGTTTATTTGATATTGACAAAAGTTAGTCAGTTTTGTCTGTTCTTCTGTAAAACAAACTAAGATTTATTTTTAGAATTAATATTTTGTTTCTAAGTGGAATTGACAGTTTAGTCTGTTTTGTTTGTTCTATTTTGAAACTTAAACGCTTTAGCGGCTGCCTTTTGTGTAGTTTGCAATATTTGCCTTTATTTATCTGAAAAAGTCTCATGTTCCTTAAGTACATCTACCCTGTTGAACTTATTATGGGAAATAAATATTTAAATAAAAACAAGCTGCTGATTATTTCACATTTTACTTGTGAGCAACGGCACATTTAAATCTTACAAATATAGTTATTTGGCTGATATCGTGATAGATATCGTTATCGCCTGAAATGAAAAAAACATATCGTGATATGAAAAAAATCGCCCAGCTCTACTTTCGACCCAAGTTGAAATTGAGACTCAGAGTCGCTGCATCTTGTAGCTGTGTCGTCTTAAATTGGTCATGTGATTTTGATGCACCGAGGTGTCCATCGACCCCAGAGGTTTAAGCTCCGCCCAATCATCAGCTCTGTGGGATGTTTGAATGCCGACAATGATAACCAAAAGGACGACACGAGATCACCGTTTTTATGGAGACTGAAATCTTTTTAAACTCTCCCCATGAACGACCTGCGACGGCGTCCCCGTGGCCTGAATGGCGGGTGGTCACCCTCAGAAGTCGTCAGGTTGAGTCTGCGTTTTCTTTTGTTCAGGATGAAATACGACGGCGTTACGGTCCAACCCGGAGATGGCGGACGAGCTTGTGTTTTGCTTTTGTTTCAACGGCGGGAAGAAAAGTGAGATCGGTCCGACTCGTGCCGACCCTGACGTGCACTTTGACCCCTTGGACCTTCAAGCCCAGCTGTTTTTTTGGAGTCACAGGTGAGTGTGAAGCACGGCTGACATCAAGCAGCCATCATCGCCCTCACTGTGAGGTCACTTAAACTGTCCTCACAGTCACCGTGACGACGCCAGACTCAGACAGGATGGCAGATCTGAGACTGCGGCCGAGGTCAGATAAGAACGCTCAACCTGATTGGCTCAGAGAGGAGGAGGGAGGAGGAGCGCAGCTGGACCCTGGAACAGACGTGGCCTCTGAACTTTGCTCTTACTTACTCTTCAGCTCTTTGCTTCTGTTGAGACCTTCTGGAGACAAAATAAACTCCTTTAAGTTATTAACATCCACAAAGGGTCAAAGGTCAGCTTTTAAACACACATTGCTCCTAAAACAGAACTTCCTGTTTGTATCATCAAAGATCCTCTGACCCCGACCACCACTGACACCTAAAGACAAACTAATGCACTTTAATCCCAGGATCAGACAAACCCGACAGGAAAAACACGAGGAAGCTATCACAATAAAAGCCACGAACATGCTCCGACTCACTGGATTTGACGGGCGGTTTGAGCTCCTCGCCGTCCACTCGGCTCGTGTCCACGTGGACCAGCAGGTGCGTGAGCCGCCTCACTCGGGAGTTAAAGATGGTGGCCCGACTCTTACAGCGGCGAGGCGCCTCCGAGTTATCCAGATATTCACTGAGCAACCAGGACAGAGGGCTGCACGCAGAGGATTCTGGGAACACACAGACATCGGGCCGCTTTAACGAGGTCATAAAATAAAACATCAGAATTCAAGAATTAATAATCTAATCAACGAGGACGACCTGCGGCTGTAACGAGACAGGAAACCATGTTTCTACAGACACGAATCCAAACGCTTCGATCAAATCAACAAACACAGAAAACGAACCTCAAAATACATAATACAGCAAGACAACGTGAACAACTACACACAAAAACCACAACAGATATATTCATGAAGACACCTGTGTGTGTGTGTGTGTGTGTGTGTGTGTGTGTGTGTGTGTGTGTGTGTGTGTGTGTGTGTGTGTGTGTGTGTACCTGTGATGCTGTGAACGATGGGGGTGATCAGAGCCTCCCAGCAGGTTCGACCCAGGGCTTCGGCCGCCTCTGCGTCCGACAGGAAACGATCGGCGAACATCTGCTCATGTCTTAGAGCGCTGTTCAGTCTACACACACACACACACACACACACACACACACACACACACTTTTCCAGATACTTGTACTTGACTAGATGCAGTAATAGAGTATTTACTAGTACTCTAACAATATTTTCAGTGAGTATTTGTACTGCAGCCGTTCACCGTCACGACTGAAACGCCGTTAGAGCGGCTTGGCGAGTTTCTCGTGGTTGCGCAGACACGCTCACAGCGAGCTGGACTGTCATTGGACACGCCCACAGTCTGAGTACACGTGAACGGTTTGCATGTAAAACTTTGTGCTCTAACGTTTCCTGCATCTTTGCTTTCTGACACGCCGTACTTTACAGTACTGTCACGTCATTTTAACAGTATTTCCTGCAGTACTTGTACATGCTAGAGAGCGGCAGTACTCTGTATGCAGTATTCATACTTGTTGAAGAGCTGCAACAACTGCGTCTTGTCCTCCATCACCTCCTGACACCAGGTGTGGGCCTTGGTGCTGTAGAACAGGTAGGTCCGGCAGCACAGCTGCTCCTTGAAAACGGGCCAGAACGTCGGCTTCGGACCGAGAACCTCGAAGCCGTGGACGCGGGTGTCGATACCGCCCTGTGACAGAGAGGGAGGGGTCAGCGAGAGGACGGGAAGCTAAAGGAAGCTGACGTGAACTTGGTCTGACCTGCTGGCACCGCTTGACCCTGATCTGGACGATGGGCCAAAACCGGGTCATGTTCTCCAGCAGAACCACGCGGCTGGCCGACGGCGGCACGTTCACCTGCGGAGACGCAGACGGGACAGGTGAGGGAATGCTCGGAGCGAGCGCAGCACGAATTGTATGGAGACTCGCACTCACCGTGTTGAGCTCCGTGTTGATGTTGGTGGGCTCGTCTCCCCCCAGGACCAGAATCCGGGCTGGCATGTAGCTCGAGTCCTCGCTGGCCACCAGGATGGCGAGTTGCCTGAGCGGAGACACAGACTGTCAGGTGTCAGCGTTACCCGAGTGGCGGGAGTAGACAGCGAGGAGCTGGGGCCCCGCCTACCTGATGATGACGCCTCTGTGCATGAAGATGTTGATGAAGTGCGAGCCGGTGCAGCCGTTGGACTCCCAGTAGGTTTTCGGGTTCTTGTCGGTCAGCTTGTTCGCTCGATGGTGATTGGACGACACCTCCACCTTCTCCCAGCATTTGTCCTCCTTCAGCTCCACGCTGGACCCTGGACGCAGCACAGACAGTTAGAAGCACACCTCCCCCAGTGCGCCAACAGCCCCTCCCACTGCAGATCTAAGGTAGAAAAGCACCACCCGAGGGCAGCGTGAAGCGGCTCTGCTCACGGAGCTCAGCGAGCTGTGAAACCAGAGCGACGCCGATTATCAGCAGCCTCTGAGGAAACACACCACCTGATGCCACCTCCACCTGTGACACTCAGGGCTGGATTTAAATCTGCACCAACAATAACACACACTGTATATAAAAGATGGACATCTGTTCTCCAACCTACAGTGAACACTGAGGGGGCGGCTCTGACTGTCACACTGCATGCTCATTGGTTACTGAGACGCCAGTCTAGAGCGAGCTACGCCCGTTTCGCACGGCGGCGGGTGGCTGCCACGCCTAACACTCGACCAGGATTGGACGTTCACTATTCTTTTGTTTTGCGGTGAAACGTCAGGATTTAACCAACCTTGGCACAGATTCCTGAGAAACACGTCGAAGAAGGGAATGTTGATTGGCTGGTGGCTGCGGCGGTGCTCCTCGATCTGCCCCAGCACCATCTGACAGGAAACGGGAAGACGTTACTTTAGAATCAGAATACTTTATTAATCCCGAAGGAAATTAGGGTTACAGCAGGCAGCACGCTAATGGTGCATGCGCACTTACAAAGGAACCTTCTGACCAACTTTACACAAACATCACATTGGGGAGACACGTCAGAAAGGTCGGCTGATAGGAAAAAACAACGAAAATACATAACATGAGGTGAGAGGAGGAGAAAAAAAACTACTCAGACTGAGCTCCTAGTGGGAGAACAGTTTGATAACAGAAAAAACACCTCAGCACAAAAAGCACATGACTATCAATACACCATAGAAACACAAGACAAGCAACAGGGGCGGGTAAAGGGTAAGAGAGAGCCGGTGTAGGCAGCGCATCCGGTCCTGCAGCATGTCTGCGCTGGTCCAGTCGACCGCCATCTTCCCTGGTAGGAGACAAGCATCGAAGGCGTTTGGAAAAGGAGGGGAGATGAGTGTGTGCTTATCAGTGTGTGTGTGTGTGTGTGTGTGTGTGTGTGTGTGTGTGTGTCCAGAGTTCAGCTGAGACAGTGTCCTTCAACACAGCTCAGAACAGCGAACAGCTCATATGAATTTCAAAGCAGTTCTACAGTCCGACACTGGTCTCCCTATCTCCCGTTGGAGCGCCGCGAGCTTTCTATGATGGTATCCAAACTTACGTTCTGTGATGTTGTCGTTGTTTTTGCTCAAAGAGCAGGTTCTGAGAACTCACGACCGCAGTGCACTTCCCCAAGATGTGATCGATCGCTCAAAGGTGTTGTTCGAGCGAGCCCCTCCAGATGTAATCCAGTTTTCCACTCAGAGATCTTCTCCGTGCTGACTCAATGAGCCCATTTTGAGAAACTCACGCCTCTCCCATCATTTCAATCCCAGCGGGCAGCCTTGTGGGGGTTTGAACAGCCGGTTCCGCTTCCTTAATTCTCCGATAAGTCAGGGCCAAGCCAGCTCCGATCAGCCAGAACCCTGTTACCATGGTTCCGAATAGGTAGATATCTTCAGCAGTCAGGCTCACCCGAGCCCAGACTTCACGTTGAGAAGGGGTGTCAATTGCATTCAGAGACAGTTGAACCAAGCCATAATTCTTCTTTTAGGTTTTAGAGAACAGACTGTGAGAGTGTTCCAGGGAAAAGTAATACAAAAAACACGAGACTAGACAAGGACACAAGAGGCTAAGCAGGGAAGCTAAGGGAGAGGAGGAGGAGAAAAGTGCGACCGCCTTCGCTGAGAGCCAAAGACGAATGTTTGCGTTTGAATCTTTACGTTTGCTTTCAACCGAGCGAGGGTCGTCTCCAGGTGACAGAAGCCCCACCCCCGTGTACCTGGATGCATCCTGCAAGGACGCTGGTGGTCATCTTCTTGTAGAGGCTGGCGTACTTCTCGCAGTCGGTGATGAGGTCTCGGAGCTCGGTGACCAGCAGCAGGTTGGTGCTGTGCTTGTCCAGCGCCTTCACCAGCGCCTCCTTGGTCCCCAGGCGGCACATGACCACGGCGTAGTCTTTGTTCAGAGACGCCAGCCGGTACAGGAAGCGGATGAAGAGCTGCACCACCTGCGGGAGGAAGCGGGAGGTTAGCGGATGTTGGCAGCTTTACCTGTGAGCGCGCTTGGAGCTAGCTGACCTCTCTGTCATTGATGAAGGCCGTCATGGAGGACAGGCAGGGCTCGATGCTCTCGTGCCACGGCAGCACGTCCTCCTGGTAGTTGTCCAGGAACTTGTTCAGGATCCTGCGGGAGCGTAAAGAGCCAATCAGACAAGAGCATCCTCATCAATATTAAACATATTACATCCACTCAGGAAGAAGCTGCACAACGTGACTGAGCTATAAACGTGTGGCGGCGGTGGGAGTGCACACCCCTTTACCAGCACCTGTTGCACCTGAACGCAGCATTTTGATCACTCATCATCAAGGTGAGCAGGGTCAGAGGTCAGCATACCTGAGGATGGACAGCTGGACGGCCCGATCGCCTCGGTGCTGCTCAATCAGACGGACCAGGTCCTGGTAGGTGTCCCGACTGTGAGTCACCTGCACGGAGACGAGACCCGGGGTTAGAAAACACACCTGCGGCGCGTGCACGTGTGCTCATGCGTGCGTCACATCACCTGGCTGCGCTCCTCCTCCAGCTGTGAGGCGTCGTCACACAGCAGCTGCTCCAGCGTCTGGATCACCTCCTTGGTGGCCGTCATCTCCTTCAGACTGACGACCAGCATCTGCAGCTCCGTGTCCTTGAAGTCGAGCTGCTCGCGGCTCTCTGAGCGCGCAGGTTAACGAGCACGAGTTAAAATTAGCACAAATCTGCATGGACTTTGGCGGGAGTGATCAAAGCGTGCGTACCTTTGCTCTCCAGCTTGTGCACCATGGAGATGTGGTTGAGCGCAATGATGGCGAGCATGGTCTCGGCGCGGGACAGACTCAGACACTTCTTAAGGACGCTGGTGACGTCGCAGGCGACCAGCTGCTCCGCGAGGTTCTTGTGGTTGGAGATGAGCATGATGATGACGAGTAGCCCGTTCCTCACAGACGGCACGCAGCTGCACAAAGAAGGCAGTGTCAGAGCGGCGAGCACACGGCGTTAACTGTACTCGCCGAGCCAAAAGTCACTCACCCTTTTGTGGTCAGCATGAGGTCGATGGCGGCCGGAATGGCGTCCAGCAGGCCTCTGGAGCCCTCGGGCGTGGCCGAGCCGATGCTGGCAAAGATCTCCAGCATCATCTGGGTGCCTGACTCTGAGAGCGGCGGGCTGCTGCCTACGCTGCGCAGGTCATGTTTACTGGCGCCCGTGATGACCTTCAGAGTCTGAGAGGGGGAGGAGCCAGTCAGGAATCATTTCACAGCAAAGCGGCAGATGAGCAATGACCAGAAGTTTTCTCACCGCCAGCGCCAGCTGCTGCACATGCACCACGCCCGAGAACTCCTGCATGCAGGACAGGATGGCTTTGACCCCACCCTCGGTGGCGAAGGAGACCCTCCACTCATACTTGAGCATGAGGAGGTGGGTCAATCGGAGCGTGCTGACGACCACGTCTTTGGAGGCGGAGCCGAGCAGCTCCACCAGCAGCTTCAGCACTTTGTCCCTATGAGAGTAACACGCCGTCACCTTCTACTTCCTGCCAAACACTATCACAACCGGCGCCCGCCAGCGCAGCAGGTCAAGTTTTTACGGTAACGCCACAAAGAAATAAGGCAATCTGACCGCGTTTGTGACGAGACTCCGCCCACATACCGAGGGTGAAGGTTAACATCGGGACGACACAGGAAACCGCTTGGCGGTGTCTCACCGTACAGTCTGGGCCGAGTCACTCCTCGTGGCGTTCTTCTCCTGCGTCCCCTCCACCAGCCGGGTGAGGAAGAGGACGGCGGCGAGCTGCTGGGTGTGGTCTGAGCCCGACCCGCCCTTCTTCAGGACGTCCACCACCTCCCCCAGCTTCTCCAGCACAGTCTTCTTGCCTTGCACCCGTGGGTTGTTAAACACTGCAGGAAGAGAACACAGGTGAGTAACAGCTCGCTCCGATACCTGAACCAAGTCTGGAACAGGCCCCGCCCCCACCTTTCATCTTGTCCTCCAGGTCGTCGGGGTATTTGCTGACGTCCTCTGTGGGTAGGTCACTCTCCGTCTCCGAGTTGCAGCAGCCAGAATCCACAGGAAGCTCTTTCTTAGCCTTTTTGGAGACGGAGCCCATCGCTGAGGACGAGGAGGTCGAGGCAGACGAGAAGCCCTGCCCTCCTCCGCCACCTCCACCCAGCCCGGACGAGCTTTCAGCTGCAGAGACGCACAAACGAGCACAGTGAGACAAGGGTGTGTCGAGGACGCGCCTTACGAGAGGCGTGTTGTTTGTTTTCTTACCCAGCAGCTCTTCGTCCTCTAGGCTGGCTCCGCCTCTCTTCAGGTAATGTTTGGTGAAGGCGTGGGAGCACAGCAGGTCGCCGAGGCACGACGACGGCAGCTTCTGCTTCAGGTAGTGCAGCAGCTTCTTGGCCACGTCTCCGGGCACCGACAGGCCGATGAGAGACGAGTCGTCCAGCTCCGCCTCCTGAGGACAGACGTGGTGACAATCAGGCTTTTCAAACCACAAACCCGGATCACATTTCACCGCAGACAAGCCAGGCGGCCGCCATCCCGCCCTCAGGCTCAGGTTGTACCATGTGACTGGGAGGCGCCCTCGCTCACCGTCGCTGCGATAAACTCTGCAGACTGATTTTTATTTTCAGAGAAAGTTTCAGCTTCTCGCGCAGCGACTCTTATCAAAGGACATCAGGTGATTTAGCGGCACTCTTACGTCACAGGCAGCTGACGGTCAGATCCCCTCACCGCAATGATCCGCCTCCCCGCCCTCAAAGACGAAGGGGTCTCCTACCTGGTCGTCGAGGCTCTGCAGCAGGACGCCGTTGACCTCCTGCTGCTGCTTCGGCTCCAGTTTCTTGATGAAGAAGAGGATCTCCCACCACTCGGCTCTGCTCAGAGTGACCGGCTCCGTGTTCAGACCCTCGGACAGATAGGGTAGAGAGTAGAGACCGCCGGGAGGCTTCGAGAAGAAGGTCTGGCTCACTGAGAGAAGAAGAGACGTGCTCAGACTGCGGAGGAAAGCAAAGGAACAGCGGACGGTGCTCGGCTCTTACCTGCTGAGAGTTTGAGCGTCTCTGTCAGCGAGGAGGCCTTCTCCTGTGTCTCCTTCTCAGCCTGACTGCTGCTGCCGCTCCCCAGGATCTCCACCATGTGCCAGTGGACCCAGTAAGTCCTGGACAGGGAGTTCCAGTACACCTGAACACAGCAGAGAGCGGGTCAGAAGCAGGCTCAGGTTCACGCTGATCCGAGTGCAGTTTCTAACTCAAAAATAAGAGCACGAAATGTGGATGCAGCTCCGTGTACTCAGAGTGCTTTTATTCTGAAAGTATTCACAGCATTAAGCAAGCAAGCAATTTATTTATATAGCACTTTCAGATCAGCTGAACACTTGACATGCCAAACATGATACATTGAACATGTTAAAGAATAAGAAAAATAATAAAAATTAAAAAAATTAAAATGACATTTAAAACAATAAAATCAGGGTCAGACTATGTCATAAGCCAAGGAGTAAAAATGGGTTTTAAGATGCGTTTTAAAAGTGGACAGTGAGGGGGCCTCTCTAATGTGCTGGGGCAGAGAAGGCCCCGCCCCCTCTGAGCTTCCTCTTGGACCTGGGTACCTCCAGGAGCAGCTTGTCAGCTGACCTGAGAGACCTGGGGGTGAGTAAGGATGCAGAAGCTCAGAGAGGTAAGTTGGGGCAAGACCGTTTAAGCATTTAAAAACAAACATGAGAATTTTAAAATGAACTCTAAGATATACAGGCAGCCAATGGAGTGAGGCGATGATGGGAGTTATGTGCTCTCTTGTACGAGTTCTGGTTAAAAGTCATGCAGCAGCATTTTGGACCAGCTGCAGACGAGAGAGAAGACGCTGACTAACTCCACAATACAGCACATTACAGTAATCCAAACGAGATGGAATAAAAGCATGGATTACTGTTTCAAAATGCGGCCTGGATAAAACAGGTCTTATCTTTGCCAAACGCCTTAAATAATAAAAACTGGACTTGACAGTAGCCCTAATTTGACTGTCTAATTTAAAATCACTGTCCATCTTAAAACCCAGGTTAGTAACAACAGGTTTAAAATACTCTGCCAGGGGTCTCAAATCAATAGACGAGGGTTCACAAGGTCCACTGAGACCAAACAGAATCACCTCAGTTTTGCTTGAATTACATCTTAGAAAGTTTAGGGACATCCAAGATTTAATGTCTTCTAGAGATGCTAGAAGTGGCTTAATAGCAGTGGAAGGATATTCCATGCCTTCTGAGGATGGTTCCCAGGGGCTGTAAATATAATGAAAAAAAGCAGAGGTCCTAAAATTGAGCCCTGCGGTACCCCAGACTGAAAGGCGGCAGAGGAGGACTCATACCCTGAAAGGTTAACACTAAAAGTTCTGTCAGAAAGATAAGACCTAAACCATTTCAAGGCAGTACCACGAATGCCTGCAAGATGGTGCAAGCGAGACAGTAAAATGCTACAGTGGTCTACAGTGTCAAAGGCAGCTGTTAGGTCAAGAAAGACAAGAACAACATGATTACCAGAGTCACAGGAAAGGAGGATATCATTAAAATCCTTTAAGAGTGCTGACTCCGTGCTATGAACGTTTTTAAAACCTGATTGGAATACCTCTAGGACACCATTCTCCTTTAAAAAAAAATCCATCAATTGGCAATGTACAATTTTTAGACATAAAGGACAACTTAGAGAGAGGCCTGTAGTTAGCCAACACAGTGTGGTCCAGGACAGGTTTCTTAAGCAAGGGTTGTACTATTTATTTATTTATTTATTTATTTATTTATTTTCCGCCTTCGTTGTATATTGGTTTCTCTTCTTCTTACTTTAGCACCTTTGTGGTTCAGCTACCCAATTTCGCTGTGCAAGAAATTGCACAATGACAATAAAAAGCTCTACGTCTACTGCTGCATGCTTTAAATTAGCAGGGACTACACCAGATATTAAACTGCTGTTCATAACAGTAAGAACAGCCTGGCCTATGCTAGGAAAATCTCCTTAAAAAATTGTGGTGGGACAGGATCATTTGGGGAACCAGTGGGCCTCAGGTGGCCGACCACATCCTCTAAATAAGAAAGAGTCACAGGCTCAAACTGGTTAAAAACAGCAGAGCAAGGGATCGAGACAGAGGGGTCGGACTCAAACCAAGCACACCATTGTTTTTCTTGTGACATTACCAATAAGTTTGATGTGTCACATGACCCTCTTCCTATTGGAAAAACAAAAGTTATCCAAGATGGCCGACTTCTAAATGGCCACCGCTAGGGCTGCATGATTAATCGTTAGAAAATCGCGATCTCGATTCATACTTATGTGCGATCTCATTTCCAAATGACAACGATTTAAAAAAAAAAAAAAAAGACGACGATTGTACCGCATTTTGATCCGGGACGTACTCTGCATGAAAACAAGCGCTCACTCTTCCTGCTCAACAAATGACAAGGGCGGAGCCTTATACCACGTGATACAGAAGCTGTGCTGTGTGATGCTAAAATTAGCAGGAAAAAAACAACGGAGAGCACGTCAGGGATGACGAGAAAGTGACAGGAGAAAATCCGTCCCGGTCAACCACCCAAACATCAATAACGGGAACCTTACACAGCGCTTCCCTATACACGTCGACCTCCCGCAGGCACAAAGAACTTACGGAGGCTATCACTTATCACCTGACCAAAGATATGGCTCCCATCAACACTGTGCAAAACGAGGGATTTAGGAAAATGATCAACACCCTAGACTAGGGGTGGGTTTTTATAATCGATTTATCGATTAAAATCGATTCTGGCTTGGATAACTTAAAATTGATTCATTAAAATCCTGAATCGATTTTTTAATATAAATTTATTTTGCCCAAAATGCCAGAATTTCTGGTGAAATCTCACAAAATTTCAACAACCACCAAACAGCTAAGACAGTAAATGAGAGCAGGAACACGGATTCTGCACAAAGACAAAACCCGTGGATCAGAATCAGTTAGATGTCGCCTTTCTCACAGTCGGGGCTGGAAGCCGACAGCTCGCTGATTCTGATCTGGGCCTGGTGGCGCCAGTGTCCGGCAGCCTCGCCTCTGTCAGTGCGCCCCAGGGTGGCTGTGGCTACAATGTAGCTGCCATCACCAGTGTGTGAATGTGTGTGTGAATGGGTGGATGACTGGATATGTAAAGCGCTTTGGGGTCCTTAGGGACTAGAAAAGCGCTATATAAATACAGGCCATCTGTCGGCGCTTTGTGTTCACGCCCTTTATGCGCTGATTCTAAAGCTGTTAGTTTTATCTCTCTCCAAACAATATTGACCGAACCAGCAGCAAAAGAAGATCCAAACTACGCTTCACATAAACATCGTCATGTATTCACTCTGACTTTTGCTGTTTTGCTTCGACCACGATGCACAGCTCTCTCTCTCTCTCTCTGTACTTCAACTTCAAGAACAGTTTCCCGTCTAAAAATCTGTTTTCTTCATTATTCGCTTGCTTGTTATGCACAAGTCTACGTTGTATACAGCGCTGTCGGCCGACGTTTTTTTTTTCCGTTTTATATACTTCCAAAAAGAAAACCTAATTTCTGCCGTTCAATACTGAACAAATTTAAACTTTTTAAAATTATGCAAAATGCAAAACGCTTAGCGGTGTGTCTAATAAAACCTCTGTAACGTCAGAGGTGATGTTCATGTGTTGATTAATGGTTTTCTTTTGTTTTTGATGTACTGCAGAACATTTTTATAAAATCCAGGCCAGGAAAATCACCTTCATGTTTTTCTGTGTTTTATCTTCAGCTACTTTGACACAAAGGCATCTGCTGTGATGCTCACACCTTTGATAAAGTCTTGCGTGTGTCAGCTTCCTTTTTATAGATACAAAAATATGTAAATGTACTGATCTGAATTATAATATTTCTGGCTGTCAAAATTTCCAAGATTTAAATCGAATTAAATCGAATCGTGGAACAAATCGATTCGGGACCTTGTGAATCGGCATTGAATCGATTCTAGAAATCAGTGACGATACCCAGTCCTACCCTAGACAAACGCTACACAGTGCCGTCCCGCAACTATTTGTCTATCGTTGCACTACCTGCTCTGTACACGCAGCGTCGAGCAACGGTGGAGACGGAATTTCAAGCAGTACAACATTTTGCGGCAACAACAAAACGTGAGACATTTGTTGTTTTTATGTTTATTTATTGTTTTCATGTTCAGTCTCAACTGTTACGAAGTTGATGTGCAGTTAATAAGTGCAATAAATATTTATACTGGAAAAGAAAATCGTGAGAGAATCGTGATCTCAATTCTAAGCCAAAAAAATCGTGATTCTCATTTTATGCAAAATCGTGCAGCCCTAGTCACCGCCCATCTTGAGGAGTTTGCCCCCTCACATATACTAATGTGCCACAAACAGGACTTTGATATCGCCAACCATTCCCGTGTTATTACGCTGTATCCATAGAAATGGCCCACCCTGTACACTGACAGCCAAATCTTCCTCTACACCTGGATGAAGCCCCACCCCCTACTTCAGCCAACCTATACGGGTTTCCTCACCTGTACAGGTGGCGAGCCGTCGTTGCTGTAGCGAAACTCTCCTTCGTCGCCGGCGCTCACCTCCTCGTAGTCCTCCAGCATGCGGACCATCATGCCGCTCTTCAGGTTGTCCTGGACGTACTCCACGTAGGCGGAGCGGCAGGTGAAGTCCGAGCGCGTTTTGAAACCATTTGCTTTCTTCTTTGGTGGTGTGGCGGCGGGGGCTGCGCCACCGGAGCTGGTGGTTAGAGTGACAGGGGAGGCGCAGAATCGAGGCTGAAAAATGGACCTGAGGACAGGGCGGGAAGCCTCCTCCCCTTGATCCTCCCCGCTAACCACAACTCCTGTGAGGTGGGCAGAGCCATCAAGCGGTTGGCGGTTACGGTCCCAGCCCATCACTCGGACCAGCTCCGAGATCAGGTTGGCCATGGCCATGGTGAAGTCAAACTCCCGCTGGACACGGAGCTGCTCCGTCTGGTGGGCGGAGCTGCTGGAGGAAGAGGCAGGAGAAGGGCAAGTGTCCAGCTTTTCAGAGCCTGACTCCGCCCCCGCCGTGTTGAGCTTGTCCATCAGAGACGTGACGCACAGGTAACGCTTCACCAGGGAGAAGAGCAGCTTCCCGGGAATCTGAACACACAGTCAAGCAGGTTTACTGCAGCGGCGCCCCCTGCTGGGCGGAGCCACAGAGGCGCACCTCTGACAACATAAAGAAATTAGTCTTACCTGCGGCAGGTGAATGCCCTCGAAGGAGATGCCGTGCTCCTCGGACGACGTGGTCTCGGCGAACAGCTCCAGCAGCGTGTAGCGGTTATCGAAGTCCATGTGTTGCTCGATGCCGTCCTGCTGGCTCAGAGACAGCAGCACGTACGCCCGGCTGCCTGCGGGCGACACGGCGGGACACGCCCTCAGCGCCTGACACTACTCAATAACAGATCAATAGTCGTTCCAGGAGGCATTGGCCCATACGCACACATTTATACTTTAAACCGCTTACACTGTCAGCAGGGGGAGGAGCCAGGAGGGTGGAGGCAGTGTTTAACAGGGGCTTAAAACATCTGATCAACTTATTAACTGATTTTTTCAGACCGTGTCAGAGTAAACGCGGCATCAGGCTCGACCCGCGTTAGCGTTTAAAGCTCTCAGCTCTGAGGTGAAGACGAACGAATGAGGCGGAGCTTTAAGAGACGTCGAGCAGCTGAACACAGAATAAGCCTGAAAGAATCAAAGCTTTAGACAGATGTGGACCAGAGTCCATTCATAAAAACGCTCATTTTAGCCCGAGTGTGGAGCTGCTGCTGATTGGCTGCCTGCACCGACGAGTGCGTTTCTGGACCCTGACCGTAACAAGTGACAGGACGCACACTTCAACGTGGCGGATGTAGACAGAGATAAAATAGTTTGTCAAAAGCTCCAGTGACTGCTCGGCTTCATGCTGCTGCGATTACCATCAGTGATTAGAAGATTACTGAGAGAGCACGATCACAGCTTATTGATTATTAATCATCAGCACCGTTCTATCAGAGTACTGATCATGTGACAGGCGTTGATGTCATCGACTGTTTCAGAGGGAGCAGGGTACGCCAGGACTCCCTCCTCCATCAGTACGGGAGTTCAGAGATTCTCAGAACATGAAAACTTTCTTCTTCTGCTCCGACTCCAGCTCTGACGTGGAGAGACGTGAGGAGCAGTGTTGCTTCTCCAAGCAGGAATCAAACTGCTCCACGCCTTTGTGGCGTGTAAACATGGCTGCTATCCCTGCCTGAGGCCTGTTTAAAGGTTTGAGTCATCACCCCTCGACGCTCAGGCGGCTTCTCCAAAGTCCAGATCTAAATCTTAAGGCGACCACAATCTCGGCGTCTTAACGTCAGCTTCACGCTTCTGTCTTTGATCATTCTGCTAACCTCGGCCTGCACGCCTCAAACGGCCGGCTGCGGTGACACAGTACTCTGAACTTCCTACCCAGTTTTTTCTCGAGTCAGCTGAACATTTCTGTTGCCACGGTGACGTGATGTCAGGCTGTCTGAGAGTTCACAAACTAAAAACTTTAGTCCCAACATCATGACCGCCTCTGATTGGACATTCTCCCCGCTGGAAAACGCTTCTTCTCCCGATTCACGATCTCAGCAGCTCGATCTTTGTCGCGGTTTCCTGCTGAACGTTCTCACACGCTGACCAATCAGCAACACCTAAACACTGATGCAGCACTGGAGCACGCCGCCGACCTCGCCGAGCTCTTGTCGTGTATCTGACACCAAACCCACTGAAAAACATCCCTCTGCTCCGATTGGTCAGCTGGTCAAAGTTTTACATTTTACGCCACATTTTAGAGCAAGTTGGGAGGAGGAGGCGGCGTAGCCTTGGCCTATCAGCTGATCGTACTCAGCACAAACAGCTGTGACGCAGAGCGCACAGACGTCATTACTCTGATCGCTCCTCACGCTTCACTTCCCATTTCATTCATCACTTAAACTCCAGAGCGCCGCCCCAAACCTTAAAACACAACTGACCGTCACACAGACAGAAGACCCAGTCGGTCCTTTTTTAATATTCTGATGATTTTATCTCCCACAGCAGCTCCAGCTGTTAATTCTGTCCAACTACCGCTGAGACTGTAAAAGAATACCAGCGCCTAATCCACCTGAGGACTCTGAAACAAGCCTGCAGTATCCTCACAGCCCACCGGGGGGGAACTAAACCCTGTGTCCGATCACAGCGCTGTTTAAAGACTGCTTACCTGCGTCATGCGAGGCAAGCGCGCGCAGCATCTTCCCGGCGCTTCGCCTCGTCTGAGTCTCCTTGTTGCACAGCAGCTCCATCAGCAGGTTGAGCGCGCCCGTCTCCTTAAAGACACCGACAAGCGAGCCAATGCTGGCGTAGGCGCTCAACACGTGGATGGTGTGCATGATGTTGATGGAGAAGTCGCTCTTCTTGGCCATCTGCTTCCGGGCTCGGCACACCAGGTTCTTCACGTCTTCCTTCATGTCCGACAGCTCCACCTCGTCAAAAGTGACGTCGGACGGGAACTCTGTGCCGCTTGAAATGCCCGAGTCGGAAGCCTCGCCGCCACGCTGCTTCTCCTGCTGCAGGGGACGCTGGGAGTCCATCTTCCTCTTGCCCAGCAGTGTGGGACAGTTGGCGTACACGTCCTCTGTCGACATCCACATCAGGATGTTTTCCGGTTTGGTTTCTCCAGACACGGCGCTCACGGACCCGCCCACTCCGGAGCTGACGCCGACCGTCCCGCCCGCTTCGCTGGCACCGCCTCCAGAGGTGGAGCCATCGTCGATGGCGACGAGGCACCAGCGAATCAGGTATTCCGTCTGCCCGTCGTGGGTGCGTCGCTGGCGAATCAGCTCCTCGGGATACGCCTGCAGTTTCGGGCCGAGCTGGACCAGCAGGTTCCCATTGCGGCGTTCGCCAACCATGGTCACTGATGGGAGGAGCCAGAAAAGGAGAAGTGGTTATTCAAAGAAAAGAAGGTCGCTTATTCATGTTTCAGTAAACTTACTTTACTGCATTCTGATGTCAAGACGTTCTAAAATGACCAAAAAAGGGACTGGACTTTGGCTTGAGGAAAGTGGCAACCAATGATCTCCAAACCAAACTCCAGTCAGAAATCTGCAGATTTTATAATCGTTATTCTTTCGGGTCCTCTCTTTAAAACAATTACTCTGACTGAACATGTGTGTGAAGGAGGAGGACTTCTGAAATGAAAGTGAAAGAGTAAAATATGCAGGCCCAAAGAGAAATGCCTCAAATTTTAACTGTACTTTTGTGGCGGGAATAAAGTCATGCAAGACCACACCGAGTTTTATTGTATTCTAAAATGATCAAAAATGTAACTGGAGTTTGGTGTCAGAGTTAAAACAGTGTACAACCAGCAGGTCTTCTATGACTTCTCATAAAAAGAAACTAAAATTAACCAGAATCCGACTAAAGTTTCATCAGGAGGCCACGAGAAAATGACATCACCTGAAGTATAACTCCGTTTTTGTTGAGAAAGAGGAAAAAAAAGAAAAGTTGATCAACCCAAAGAAAATCGTGAAAATAACTAAAAGGACCAGAAAGTGAATGGAGCTGTGGCATAAAGACAAGTAATACATGTGACTGTAGTGTGATGTCAGCGGTCACATCTGCACATTTTTCACTGGATTCTGAAGAATGTGCAGAAATCAAACTCACTGGACTTCGGTGATGGGGTGAACTCTGCAGATGTGACTGGAGCTGGGTATAGAGAAGATCACTCTAAGAGGATCACAACTCCGAGTGGATGTTGGTGTGAAATAAAACGGATGTGACGCTAGTTTGATGTCAGGGCAAAATTTGTGGATTTCTGACAGGAGTTCGGTGGAAGCACAAAGTCGGCTGGTTTCCAGCTGCGTTTCGGCCCTGGGACGATCCCAGTGCGCCTCCCCGCTGTCAGCTGAGCGTGCGCTCCAACGGCTGCTAGCTTCATCGGGCTACGTCTAAAACTTGGGTAAGAAGGGGACTAATTTCTGGAGTCACCCGTGCTCGCCGCTGCCCTGCCTTTAGCGCAGTGTCATTAATGAAGTCAAAGTGACTTTTCATTGCATTAGCTCACTGACAGTCCTGTAGATTCAGGAATTAGCCGGGCACTTGATTTTTTTTTTTAATCTGAACGCAACAAGCTAAGGCTGCTAAGGCTAGTTTGCTGCCGCAGTTAGTTTCACCTTTAACCGCAAAAATCTGCGCTTTGTGCGCACTTTGTCAAAGCTGCGGTACGCTTTGTTGGTTAACCTGCCAGCTAACTACCCATCACACCTAACCAGCTAACTTTTACTCATGGTGAGCCATATGGACGAGCACTCAAAATGTCACACCAAAGCCCGTGTAAAAAAAGCTCGATTTAACCTTAAACCGCCCGCTGATCAAACTCACTCACTCTCTTTTGCTCTATAGAATATTCTAGTAAATTCGGCGCCTCCAACTTCCCGTTTTTAAACACAAGTTATAATGAAGTCTACATCCAGTCTGCCGCTCTGCATCATCGTCACCTCAGACATACTTCAGAGGACGAGCCAACAGTTCCCGACTGAGCCCTGGTGGCGATAACGTGCCGTATCAGAGTGCCGAACCGAAGCTCGCCACCGACAAGCTCGCCACACGTCTCAGACACGGACGGGACTGCGCGTGTTTCTGCTCTCCGAAGAGCGTTTGTTCTGAATTAGCAGTTTTCTGAATGGAGTTTGGTGCGCCGCTCTCAGGGCGGCTCAGGGTGGGCTATGTGGATGTGAACGGAGGGCCTCCGGCAGGAAAGCGGTTCCGCGGGCATCCACGGCCCGGCCCGTAGGACCAGCCGAGTGTCAGGTAAGTCCGGCTTACCTACTGCGTCACAGGCCTTCCCCCCGCTCTGAATGCCCCCCCTGGAGCGCTGTTTTCGCTTCCTTCCTAAGGTTTCGTTTCTTAGCCCGCCGGTGTGGCTCTGCTCGCTCTCAGCCAGAGCTCCGCACTCCTGGATGCGCATTTGCGCACTGTGACAGGAACAGCGTCACTAACGGCCTCTTCTTGGACGCACGCGCCGACACTTTTCTTCTTCGCTGGGTTCAAAACTACGATTAAATGAGCAGCGCGCACCCCGCTGGACGGCAGTGAGACATCAGCCCAACGAGTCCAACAGGGAAGGCGAAAACATCAGAGAGGTCTGTGTAAGTGTAACTAACAGGTACACAGGTGCAACAAATAGGTAAGTGTAACAGACAGGTGTAAGTAACAGTGTAACCGCAGAGGGTCAGGTACAGGTGAGATATATTAAGTTAAGGACTCAGTGTGACATGGAGGAAGGGCCTGGCTAACCCTTGCACATTAATATTATTATTGCTGTTTGGAGAGGAAAGCTCCAAAAACAAAAGTGTTCTGTTTTCTGAGTTACAGACATGGCAGTAACTCCTCCTGTCCCGGGGTCCTCCTCCAATGTACGAGCATCCCATTTCACACTGATTGAAGATTAAATATCAGTTTTTAATTTCTTGTATTTTCTTCATTTTTCACTACCTGATGCTTTCCCCTCAGTCTGCAGGGAGGAGCGCCTGGAGGCTCACAGGTGTATGTGCTGCAGTAAAGCGTCCACAGCTGCAGGGGGTGCTGACGTTTAATCTGTGAACTGCAGCAGGAACTGACCGAAGAATGAAAACAGGAAAGGAAGTTTGAAGTCAGCTGGAAATTTGGTTCTAAAGAATTTTGAGTGGTGAAGATAAAAATGAGTAAATTCAAGACAAAATCAGATTTTCATTTTGTTTCCAACATTCAGACCTCAGCGTGAGGGTGTGACTGTGGGCCCTGAGTGTGGTCTGACATGAGGTGTGCTGCATCTTTTTCTTTTTTTTTGCATCTGTTAGATCTGCCCTGGACCTGTGAGGTGGATGAAGCTGTGCAGGTCTCCAGTGAGCGTGAAGGTGATGCAGCATTTTTCATTTGTGCTGATTTATGTTTCCCTCTGCAGGAGTGACCTGATGTTGTGATGTGTGGATCACTGAAGGCACTTTTACCTTTAAGCTGCTTCAGCACTTCCCTTTTGTGCAGCTCATATTAAACATGAGGACAAATCTTACACAGTAAAACACACAAAAACACTCCTGCTTGCTTTAAAAAAAAAAGGTGGTGTGGGTGGAGCGGGATAACAGGGAATGAGGACTCCATCATTGCGTACAGCACGCCCTACATCCTGTTTCGTTTCGGTTACTATCCATGAATTTAGTTTGGAGCTTATTCTTCTGCTTTGACAAGTTCTTCTCACTCAGATGTTTGACCTTTTTTTCCTCAGCCTCCTCCAAAATTCTCTGCTTCATCCTGATCTCCCCTCCGTCACCTCCTCCCTCCTGAGGTGTGGTCTGTTCCTGGACTCTCTGAAAGCAGCTGTGCTTGAGTCCCTGTTCAGAATAATCCTTCTTTACCTGACACCGGCCTCTCTGCAGTTCATCCTCTGTCTGAAGCGAGATATTTAACTCCTCCCCATTTTCCACACAGCTTATCTCTGATTGGCTACCCCACACAAACAGCAGTTGGGCGGGGTTTCAGCAGGTCCCAAGAGTTCAAATCCAACCCAAGATCTATAACACCAACGTTAATGAATTAACAACTGCGTGGAAACCTGACTCCGTCCCCAGTGCTTCCACTGGAGGTACGGGGCTCGGCAGCAGCAGCTGATCGGCTGCATTGATGACCTGATCCGATGCACTGATGACCTGATCAGATGCATCAATGACCTGATCTGATGCACAGATGTTTGTCCATGATGCACAAAAGCAAACCGCTCAGACGAGCTGTGAGCTCCTCGTCTACAGTGATGTGACACACTGATGAAATCAAACCATCACTCATACCAGGTTTAATGGGACCTGATGAAGTTTTAGTGGGTGTACTCTGTCTGAAAAGTGTTTATGACAGAAAGTGTGGTTCATTTTAAAATGTCCTGTTTCCATGACGCCTGATGGAATATCTCACCCTGACATTCTCTCTCTTGACTCTTCCCTCGTTTATATTTTGTTTAGTCTCTACAAGATTGTTTCTGCATGAAAAGCAGCAGGTGGAGTTGAGACATCTAAAGCTACGTTCACACTGCAGGCGAAGGTGCATCAAATCCGTCTTTTTTGATCCTATGCGACCCATATCCGATCATGGTCTAACAGTGTGAACGGCACAAATCCGATCTGGGTCACTTTCGTATGTGGTCCTGAATCCGACACATATCTGATGTTTTAGAAAGCGACTGCTGTTTGACGGTCATGTCGCACTAAATCCGTCTTTTACGTCACTGACACAAGACAGACGCCGATTATCAGCGCTGGAGAAGCGCCCGAGATTCCTGGCCATCCAGTATAGATGTTAGTGAGACTGTTGGGAAGACAACGTTGGAGAAACGTGAACATTTTATTTGTACTGTATAATCTGCAGCTATCCTTTGAAGCACCGCTCCTCTAAAACAGCAATAAGGATCATTATTAGGCCAAATGTAGATAACAAAATAACTTTATGACTTAAAGCAAAATTGGGAAACGTAAAGTCCGAAACAAGACTTTATATGAAGGCCATCAGTCAAAGAATACTGTTGCTCTGGGTCTAAACAGAGCGCGTTGTGTGTGACGTCTTCGTTTGCGCATGCGGCCGCTTTGAGGGTTCACACTAGCGCGTGTTTGCTGTCGCATTTTATTTGTAGACAAAAAAATCGGATTTGAGCTTTAAGACCTGCAGTGTGAACGTAGCCATAGTTAGAATCGTAGGGCTGGCTTCCCTGACGACCAAAAAGATATCCAAGCACCCCGGATGTTCCCATTCCAGTCCAGAAGCCTCCTCCTGTTCCAGGAGCTGCCTGGCCTCCTGGGTACTGGTGCCTGTGAGTGTAATCACTGTGGAAACATGCATGAACTGAGTGTGAAGGAGATCTGGAACAGATTCGGTTTGTAATATTAGAACATCAGGACGATGTCTCCCAGCTAAAAACAAAGGGAGATGTCAAAAATTCAACATTAACTGAATTTCTGAATTTTTTGAGAAATTCCTGGATGCAGATCAGGATCAACTCCAAACTAAAACCAGTTCTAAGTCCGAGCAAATATCTTCAAATGTTCTTTAGATCATTGAGAAAGATGTCCCACGGGAGAGGCGGAGCCTGCGATTGGTCAGCAGGTCTGACTTCAGGAGTCCAAACCTGGACGTTTTCAAGGACGATTTATTCGATTCGTCATGTTTGATATGAGGGGCTTTAGGACCCTGTGGAAGAAGTCTCTGCTGACACACACCTCCTCTGTATTCAGCGCACATGCCTCTTCTCTCCTCCTCCTCCTCCTCTCCACCTCCTCTCTGCAGGAGAATCATTCTCGGAGCAGACGGACACCTGCCTGCCCGCCTGCCTCTCTCCTCTTACGGCTTTTTTGGAAATACGGAGCTTCGCATCGGGAACCCGCCGCCTCTCAGCCCGCTCAGAGCGCACCCAACGCGGCTGCGGGACGGCCGCGGGGGTCGCTGTCACGCCTGGATGCGCAGATGGATGGACGATGAATGGATGGACGGCTCTCGTGTCTCACCTTGGGAGGTGAGTATGTGCGCGTGTTTGTGTGTGTGCGCGTGTGGCTATCACCGTGCTGACGTCAGAGCCGGTGAGTGTCGGTATTCGGGTTTACGATGAGGGTTTTTCTGTAAACATCCGTGCACGTGCGTGTGCGCGCTGTCCATGCACGTGCGCCTGTCGGTGGTGTGGGTGCAGCTTTGAAGATGAGCTTTATTATTAATGTGCTGTGGATTATTTGATGTGAGCCGCAGCTCACAGAGTCACAAATACCCCAAAAACGTCAGGAACACCTCCAACACCACAGCCAAGGAAGCACCACAATATCTGAAGGCTGTAGGGAGGGAGGGCCGAGGCACAAAATCCTTTATTAGAGCTCTAATATACCAGGTGCTTCAGGTGTTTAAGGTTTCACACACGCTGCTGACGCCAGATATTCCAAACAGACCATCATCTGGTCCCAATATGAAGCAGCAAACACAGCAGTGCAGAAATGTCCCCGTATGTCAGATTGTCCTCCTGCTGATGGTTTCCTGCCAAAACATAAAAGGACCTCAGGTGTTTATCAAGGCATCTCATCGGATGCAGGATGCAGCTCAGCAGGTGAATCCTCTGACACACACACCACGTTTGCAAACACACGTCACACGGGTGCATGTGTCCGTGCTGTGAGGACAGCAGGACAGGCCTCTTCGTGCTTTTTCCTGGATCGGTTTCACAGAGATCCCTTCATACCCCTCAGACCCCGCCCACTACCTGTTTGACCCACCACCCTCTGCACCACGCCTTGGGTCAGTCAGGTCCCACACCTCCAGGCTCCCCTGGGCTATTCGGACTGTTACCCTGCCCACTCGCCACACCAATCTGAGCCATGTTCTGAGCGACCGTCACACATGGACCAGTGCCTTTCGTTGCACTTCCTGCGTTGTTCTCCAGTGTGTGCCTCTATCTCATTTTGTATTTATTCCTGCTGTCACAGTTGGTGTGGAACACCAGTACAATGACATCAATGGGCTTTTCTATTCTATCTTCTCTTTTTCTATTTTCCAGCAAAGTTCAGTATGCAATGCCTGACCCTTGACCTCTGACCTCTCTGAGAGACCCCTTGAGGAGGAAACGAGTTCTGAGGAGAGATGGAAGGTGGAGGAAACAAGGAGAGCCGAGGAGAAGAGCCTGAAACCTCCTCCGGGCTTGGGAGAGTCTCACGGAGAGGAGGAGGAGAAGCCTGCAGACAAAATGGCCTGATCAACACGCACAGGCTGGGGGCGGAGCCTCGGGAGGTGCTACTGTCAGTGTACTCTGCTCCTCAGTATCAGGGTCACGTGGTGGTGAGCACCTCCCCTCAGCAGGAGCACAGCAGGGGTCCTCCCCAGCTTCTGAACCCCAGCACTCTCCTGCCCCAGCATGGGGTGCCAGACCCTCACCTCAGGCCGGCCCCCGGCCTCTTCCTGTGCCCGGAGAGTGTCCTGCGGGCCTGGGGGGAGGCTGGGGGAGGCGACTGCTGTGAGACCACCTTCATAGAGGGACTTGGACCAGAAGCCTCCTCTTCTTCTGCCGCCGCCGTCTCCACAAAGGAGGTGCTGCTGTTTGCTGATGGGAAGTATCTGGAGTTTTCTGGTGAGGAGGCAAAGATTCACACACTGTCCTATGACATCGACGACGATGACGACTTCCAGGAGCTCGAGGTAAATAAGCTCTTTTCACCTCATGTTCACACACTCACACTCTGATGATGAGTTGGGGAAAACTCTGGCTTCAGAACCCCAAATCCAAGCACCGACCTTCTGATTGGTGGATGACCCACTCTGCCTCCTGAGCCCGAGGTGAGGGCAGAGGTCTGAAGAACGAGTGCCGGGACTCTTTTTCTAGTTCTGATTGAAAAGTGTCATCGACACAAATTCACTGAGGGAAAACAGGCACTGCAGTTCCTCTCATGTCCACTAGATGCTGCTGTGAAACGTCTCTGCGGTAGTCAAAACGGGCTTCCTCGTGGGTGCTACCACACCAAGGAAGCATGGCTGAAACACCAATGTTTTTGCCATTTAAAGTCATTGCTATGACAACAACAACCGCATCACAGTGGAACAATGTTAACAAAGTTCCCACATTGATTAGTGGTCCAGTCAGATCTTCTCTAACAGAGGAAGAACCAGACATGAGAGCCACTGTGAGTCAGCTCGTGAGGCTTGGTTTGGTGATCAGTGAGCTCACCACGATGGAGGTCAGGGCATCAAATCGAAATATATATAAAATAGCGTTTGAACACAAACCTGTCTGTGCTGTAGTAGGTGACATTCATGAAGCACATCCAGCAGAGTTTGGAAATCAGCTGGTATCTGCTTTCATCAGAGACATCAAGAAAGTCAAGATTTAAAGTGTCTGCGGTGTTACTGTTATAGCTGAGCTCTGAAGGAGCTTTTGTGGCTGCCGGCTCATCGTCTTGGCTTAGTGATTTCTGGTCATCATCAGTCACTCACAGATAGGGATGGGTATCGTTTAGGTTTTATCCGATACCGGTGCCAAATTGGTACTTTTGAAACGGTGCCGGTGCTTAAACGGTGCTCAAACCGGTGCTTAAAGAATGGAGAACACAAAATTGGTCCAAAAACCTCTCATGTTCAGCTGTTTTTTGTAAAAATATAACAATGTTAGCCTTTTCTGCAGCTATAGGGCATATATGGTATCACTCTTGGCTGGAAGCTTAAACAATGGAAAACACAAACTTTGTCCTAAACCTCTCATGTTTAACTGTTTTCCACTTTTTCTTTGGTCATTTTAGCCTTTTTGGCCAGGGTGAAGGGAGTATCTGCCATCAAACAAGAAGACAGCCGCATGTAGCTATGATGATGTTTGCTAGTTCACCTTACATGCATTAATGTAATAACGTGGTTAGCCTACTCAACGTAAATTACACACGAACAACATTAAGCTACTCACGCAGAGAAGAACGGCTGCTGCATCAAATACGGCGCATTTCTCGGCTTTTAAAAAAACGCTATGCGTCGCCAGGTGTTTCATCAGATTCGAGGTGTTACCTCCTTTGACAGTATCACAGTATCAGCTTAAAGCACTTGTTGCTGCTGAGTTTGCATCTTTTGCTGTGAAGTACAGCCAGACTTTTGACCGCTTCGCCTTGGACATTTTTAATCTGTAGCTCTGCGCTAACAGAACGTACGTACCTGGCCCCGCCTACTATCCTCGGAAACGTAAAACGATTGGCTAAAAGTGTATCACAGCTCAGGAAAAAAAAGCACCGAAATAAAGCACCGAAATGTGCGCTGCTTTTCGGTCTGGTTACTACCGTTTATGTCAGAATGGCACCGGACACCGGTACCCATCCCTACTCACAGATGCTCTAAAGTTTTTCAAGCGTTGCAGATGTTCTGACTACTTCAGACCTCCTGGGCAACAGCTCGTTGCTCCCCTTTGGGTATAAACGTACATTTTTACTATTGTGACTGTGAGCTGTGGCATCCAAGGGGCAGAAACAGCTTCCTCTGGGCTCTTTAGAGATCAGGTGAGGAACCTGCACTTTGAGGGATCTCAGAATGAAGGAGGTGTTTCAGATCAGATCTGATCAGGCTCAGGGTTCCTCCTGGATGCTTCTCTTTGGAAATGTTTTAGCCATGCCCAGAAATATGGAGGACGACAAGAGCCCCGCGCATCGAAATAAAACATTCTGTGCTTAATTAATGAATTGTAGAATAAAATCTGCATTTGTAAATTCATTTTTGAATTCAAATTTT